>NC_056733.1:489530480-489597980 GCF_019279795.1 Protopterus annectens | reverse complement strand
ACTCCACAAAGGTGGTGCCACAACTGACCCTGGGAACTATCGCCCTATAAGCTTGACTAGCTTGGTCTGCAAAGCCATGGAACGCATTATCATGGAGCTCATTAACAGGGACATTGGGAACCTCCAGACACTGGACCCCACCCAGTTTGGCTTTGTCAAAAGCAGATCTTGCCTCCTGAACTTTGTCAACTTCTTCGAAACAGTCACCAAGGCCATAAATGAAGGGAAGGTGGTCCACACAGCATATCTGGACCTCGCTAAGGCATTCAACACCATCCCACACTCAGGAATCATAGACAAACTCACCAGCTTAAATATCAACCCCCCATGTCACGAGATGGGTTGCCAATTGGCTCTCAGACAGAACCCACACGGTAAGAGTGGCAGGTGCCATGTCTGACTCTAAACCAGTCACAAGCGGAGTCCCACAGGGCTCAGTCCTGTGACCCCCTCCTGTTTGGTATATATTTCTCCGAAGTACAGGCAAAGGCGGAGGGACTGTGGCTAACCAAGTGCGCAGATGACTGTAAATTGGGTGCAATAATTGATTCTCCAGCTGACACAGACATCCTGCAAAAGGGTCTGACAGAGACAAACACCTGATGTCAAAGTCACGGCCTCAAGCTAAATGCCAAAAAATGCATAGTAATCCCATTTGAGAAAAACAAAGTACCTATAAACTACCACATAGATGGGAATCCACTAAGTACAGAAGAAGTAATTAGGGACCTGGGTACCCAAGTAGCATGCTCTCCTTTGATAACCACATAGCCAAAACGGTCAGGAAATCCTTCTATGTGGCACACCTGATCACAAAGGTTTTCTCATCCAGATCCAAGGAGGTGATTGTGCCTCTTTACTCCTCACTCATTAGGCCCATAATAGAGTTCAATGCCCCATTTGGGATGTACCTCACTAGATACCTGCAACAACTAGAAAGACCACAGAAGTACCTCACTAAGAGGATTAAGGGCCTTAAACAATTACCCTATGAAGCACGACTAAAAAAGCTCCAGCTCTTCTCAGTCACTTACCATCTGCTCAGAGGTGACCTATGCCTGACCTATAGGGCCATGTCAAACCCTAAACTAATGGACATGCTTCACCTCAAAAAAACGAGATCCCTCAGAACCACTCTTTCTAGTGACTTGAACCTATGTACAACAATTAACAGGACATGCTGGAGGGATAGATTCCTGTCCCAGCGACTCCACTTACTCTGGAATAGAATCTCAATCCATATTTGACAGAGCTCCTCTCTGACCCTCTTCAAGAGAAATCTTGATGAGTGGATGGGTAATCATAAGTTCTACCCTGGGATCACTTCAGGAGCACTGTTGACAGAGGCCCAGGTTACTAATCTAATGGGGAGGCGAAAGCCATCACTCTGTGGCTAGGCTTATAAATGCCCATGGGATATATACACACACATACACACACACACACACACACACACACACACACACACACACACACACACACACACACACACACATATATATATATATATATATATATATATATATATATATATATGTGTGTGTGTGTGTGCGTAGATATACACAGATATATAGCTCTGATAGGAAAGAGCACACAAGAATGACATATGTTCACAGGCTATGCCAATGGAAGTGAGTAGCCCAAGCAAGAAACATGAAACACGTAGCATGCCCTTTCACCCACCCCCCAGCTGGACACAGGAAACATACACGCAAACAATGTAAAGAGTCCACTGCTCCACAGACCACAGGCAGGATACAGCTGGGGGGGTACACAGTGCACGTGTGAAGTCTAATCTTGGAACACAGACTGGAGCATCCCTTGCGGGACACCCCAAAAATTGCCCAAACCAAAAGAAGGTGATAAACTGGCCATTTTGGCCGCGGTGTATACAGACTCGAAATACAAGGGTGAGAAACCCTCATGACCCGTGGGCCAAGACAATTGTATGAAATGGGTCCCATGACATGGAGAGTGGGCAGCATGTAGTGGTGTGTCCAGAATAGACCAGGACCCAGAGTAAGGATGGGTGCTGTTGAGCAGGCGAGGGTGGGGGAACTATGGGTAGCTGCTTATGGGTCTAGGTGTGCAGGTGTTGGCTGATGTGGGCCTATATGGACGGTCCTAGGGATGTAAGTGAATGTGTTCATTGGGCAGAGGCTTCACCCAATGAGCAGTCACACCCACTATGAGTCCCACTGCGGCAAAGTGTAGTCTATATGTCAAGGAACAGAATAACCAGATGTAGACATATATATGTAGAGGTATGTTTGTGTATATCTACCCATAGCGACATAGAGATAAGCCTCTCCCTCTCCGCAGTACAAATGTATACACACAGAGACAGAATACAGATACATACCCACATATAAATATATACATATGCAGACACCCATAGACCCATATGTCGTTATATATATATATACATATATATATATATATATATATATATATATATATATATATATATGTACATATAGACAGCAACATATAAATATACAGTCATGCATACATATACAGATATATCTGTATATAGTAATGTAAATATATATATATATCTATATATATATATATATATATATATGACAGTTAATATACACACGTATATAGCTAGGATATGATACAGCAGTTATGAATAACAGATGTTCACAGGCCGTGAATATGGGGGTGATTGATCCAATAAACAAGCGTGTAACACATAGCATCAACCCCCCCACCCCCCCAGCTAGGCCAGTGAGACATACAGACACACAATAAAGGTAAACACACCACTGCTTCCCAGAACACCGGCAGGATACCACCAGTGGGAGAGACCTGCAAGGTCTAATCTTGAAACATAGACATTGATGTCCCTTGTGGGGCACCAAAAATTAATGATCAGAGGCAGTCCTGGTAATGACTTATCAAACCAGGCTGTAGATGTACACGGACCAGTAGGCTGTGCAAGCCAGATAACCCATGGGTCGACACAACGTATGACATGTGTCCCAACATGGGGAGTGTGGGCAATGTGTAGTGGTGTGTTTATACCCCACCTGCACCCACAGTAAGGATGAGTGCTATAGAGGAGTGTCAGGTGGGGGAACTATGGGTATGCAATTTTGGGCCTAGTCGTGCAGGTGTTTGCTAGCAAAGTCATATTAGGACCACCCCGGGATGTAAGTAATTGTCTGAAATGGGCATAGCTGACGCCCATACCTCCCAGCCTTTAAGAGCACATCCACTGGACAGGTCATAAACCATTGGGAGAACAAATAGGGACCATACCCTTGAACTGTCCCAAATTTCCTTGGACGTCCCTGGTTTTGACTCAGTTTCTAACTCTGTCCCACTTAAACCCTCCTAAAACTAGTGATATTTGGAGGAAAGGTGGTGAATTACACATAATGAATAATGACAACAATTAAGAGTCATAAACATCATTTACCGCAGAAAATGTGTATGAATTCATTTGCTCTGAGTCTGTCAATGTATCAGGTTAATAGCACCAATAATTTAAATGTGTCCCTGATGTTGTTATGCCATGTCTGTGATTCAATTTGTATTTTCCCCAATTGTATGAGAGGTCTAATAGGGACAGAAAGCACATATTCCACTGACAACCTTAGAAAGTTGATAGAATATTAGATATGCAGTAGCATGACTCGGCTGAAGGATGTGAGTTCCTAAACTCATTTACTTGTTTGTATTGAAGAGTCTTAGTTCCCATGTATTAGCCAGATGGGTGAAAATTGTAAGAGGAACACACCAATAATATGAATCAAACCCTGGGCTGACCACGGATTCCGTACAGTCGAACGGCATGCTGTCACCTAATGGGCAGCCATTCCCGATACTGTAGGAATGTAATCCGATGTAATAGGCATCACAAGGTAATATCATAGTCCTCACACCCACACAGGGGTGTGAGTGACAGATGCAAACACCAAATGCAGTGCATTTGCAAGTCCGGGAGCAAGCAGGTGTAAGCCCGTTTAGCCGGCAGTATGCGAGTATTACACTGGTAAAGCAATGTAGAGGCTAACTGAGTGCAAGAAACTGCAACCAGAGGTTAGCATTGCTTAGCACCGTGCAAACCCATGCACACCCACTCACAACTGCTTTAATGTGCCTTAATCACTCCGTATCCAATGGCCTTGTTCTGCCCTGCAACAAAATAAATGGCCTCTGTAAGGCTCAAAACCAGGACCCTGCACACACAGCTAATGTGATTTACCAATAAGCCATGGCAGATATACAGACATTGGACCTTATCACAAACTTATCATCCAGCGCAGTCATTCAACAGTATAGGAAATGTATTCCATCATGTAGATGTATGTGTGAGTGTTTACGTCCAGCATATAGGTACATAAATATATAGAGATATATCAGGAACATACCATGTGACAACAAAGCATTACAAACTAATGAAAAGGGAAAGACCAGTGACGCCTGTATTATGTAGTGGTGTTGTCCTATATAATATCAAGACTCCCCCAGACAGACATGTGTCATTCATACATCAGCCGTATACATCACTCTGTGCATGTTATTTACATCAACACAACAGTTCCTGTCCAATCATTATGTGAGCACAGTACTCTTGCAAAGCACTGAGTGCGACATAATCATTATGATAAATGTAAATGGGGTAACCATGGAGGGACCGGTAGTGTTGTGTGTGCAATGGGGTCATCTACATCACATATACCTGGAACATTTAGTAGTCATGTGCATACTAGGATAGTGCACCTGAGAGACAGGGGTGAGGACAACAGGAGTATGTTGTGATGCATATTATTTATTTATTTTTATTTATTTTACATTTGTTAACCGGGCTAGTCCAACTGGATACATGTCCATTTTCAGTGGAGGCCCGAGGAGAAAAGCTCCACTAACTAATACTTAACAAGCTAAGAATATACAAGTTATGCAATAAAACCATTTTCATAAACTTCTTACTGGCTATCTAAGTATCTGAGTACAATGTGAGTCATTAGCAAGAGTCTATAATAGATGCTTTACTAGGTTATGAAAGTTTTACTATAGACATAAGTAACAAAATCTATAATTTTATATAACTAATGAGCTATAGCCAGAAGCATTTTTTAAAGGGGAAAGTGAAGTGTGCTAGACTAAATGGAAAAGAGGAAAGGAAGATCAGGTGAGAGGAAAGGAGGGAAAGAAAGCAAGAGAGCAAGGTTACCCAGGGTTATTGCAAGAGCAAAGCCAGTGGTTAGTTAGGAAGAGTTTTAGATTGGTTTTAAATAGTGAAATAGAAGTCAGGGATGTAAGGTCTGGTGGTAGTAGATTCCATATTTTGCCAATTGAGTTAGAAAATATGGAGTCACCTGCTACATTATTTGCTCTAGAGGTTTTTACAAGTGTTTTGTTAAAGGAACGTAGATTCCTCATGTTGTGGTAGGGCTTTATGAGGGTAGAGAGCATTGGTGTGTTTTCAGGGTGGTAGAGGACTTTGTGGGCAATAGTGAGTTGATAGTATTGTATGAGGTGGGGTAGTTCAAGCCACCCTAGTTTTATAAGATTCAAGCAATGGTGAGTTCTGTATGGAGTGGCAGTGGCAAATCTGGCGATGTTGTTGTATGATGTGGCTAGTTTATTGAGGTTGTACTTAGATTAGTGTATATAGAGGAAGCATATAAAAGGGTTGATATTAAGTGGGTTTTAGCTATAGTAGTTATAGCCTCAGGAGTTAGGAAAGATTTGATTCTATAGAGTGAACCAAGTTTCCTGTTAGTTGTTTTTATAGTGGAGTTGATATGGCAGTCAAATTTTAGTTGGTTGTCGATAGTAATACCCAATAGTTTAGTTGTTTGGTCAGGAGTGATAAGTGTGCCATTGTTTGATGCAAGTGTGAAATCAATGGAGGGTGATAGGTGAGTGGGTGGAAAGAGCAGAAGTTTGGTTTTCTTGGGGTTTAGTAGGAGACAGTGGTTAGAGAACCATTGCTCAATGGTGGTGAAGGTGTGTTGTGTTAGTGAGTGAAGTTCAGTCTGGGTTGTGGCACAGCAAATGATGGTTGTGTCATCAGCATATTGAATACAAGTAGATAGAGGAGTGGCTAGATGCAGATCATTGATAAAAATGGAAAACAGAAGAGGACCTAAGATGGAGCCCCGAGGAACTCCTATAGAGGTGGGGAGAAGATTAGAGAGATGGTTGTCCCAGAGAACTGCCTGTTTGCGTTTTTCAAGATAGAATGAGAACCAGCTTAAGGCTTGATTGTCAAGAGAGAGGGAATGTAAGCGGTGTAGGAGAAGTTGATGATTAACCATGTCGAAGGCTTTAGACAGGTCTACAAAGAATGCAGAGGAAGTAGTGTTATTGTTGCGATTTATGTTGATAGAGTCGATGAAGGATAGTAGGGCGGTGGTAGTACTGTGGAATGGGCGAAACCCATGTTGGCAGGTAGCTAGGAGATTGTTGCTTAACAGGTGATTAAGTAACTGTTTGTGAATACATTTCTCCATAATTTTTGCAAGAGGAGATAGTAATGCTATGGGGCGGTAGTTAGAATACTCTAAAGAGTCACCGCCTTTGAAGAGAGGGATGATGTGGGAGATTTTCCAGACAGAAGGGATAGTGCATTCTTTTACAGTCCTATTAATTAGTAGAGAGATGGGGTACGCTATTGCTTTGGCACCTAGTTGGAGGTATTCTGCAGGTAATTTATCTGCTGAAGGGGTTGTTGGCTTAAGTTTTTGAAGTAAGGACAAAATGTAGGAGGTAGGTATGGGTTGGAGGTGGAATTGGGGGGGTGGAGCTAGGCTTAGAAAGTTTGGAGATGTCAGGGATTTGTTGATCAGCTAGCTTTAGAATGGCTGAAGTAAAGAAGGTGTTAAAGGCATTAGCTATTTCTGAGGGGGAGTTGGTGTTGGAGCCTTGTGGAGTAGGTGTGGCTGGTTTGCCAGGGGATAGAAGAGTATTAATAGCAGACCAAAATTTATTTGGTTGGTGGAGGGAAGATTGTTGTAATTGAGTGTAGAAATTTTTTTTATCATGTAGGATAGCTTGTTTCATCATATTTCTTTTTTGTTTAAAAGAGAGATGGTCAGTTATATTTTTAGTGGTTCGCCATGTGTTCCAGGCTTTATTTCTTTTAAGAATTAGTTGCCTAGTTTTGTTAGAGAGCCATGGTGCTGTTTTAGCTTTTATACGTATGGAACGCAGTGGGGCATGGTGTTCAAGGATGGTGAGAAAGGTATTATTGAAGTGGTTAACAGCTTCATCTATTGGGAGAGTTTTAAGAGGTGACCAGTTGACTTGCATGAGTTCATTTTGAAACAGATTGGGGTCAAAATGCTTTTTACAGCGGGATAATCGAACTTGGGTTGGGATGGAAAGATTAGTTTTATGCCTGATGATATAAGTTAGGGAGTGATCACTAAGGTCATCTGGGAGAGTCCCTGTTGTATATTTTTGCTGGGGACTGTTTGTTAAGATCCAATCAAGTACTACTTCTTTGTTACTATGCTTGTTTGCTCTTGTAGGGGTGTTTATGTGTTGAGTAAAGCCATGCAGGTTAATAAGAGTAGATGGATTAGTATGTTCACATGAGTTCCAGTCAATATTCAAGTCTCCTAAAAGTATTGTTTCTTGGAGGAGATTTAGAGAAAGCCAGTTTAGCAGGTCTACTAATATAGTAGGATTTTTGCCTGGAGGAATATAGGTACAGATAATATTTATATTTTTGTGAGGATTGATTTGGAGTTTTGTGATAATTAATTCAGCATTTGTGTCAGCTAATAGGGTATGATTTATTATGCTTAGGTGCAGGCCCGTTTTGTAGAGTATAGCTACTCCACCTCCTTTTTTGTTTAAGCGGTCCTGTCTGAGGATATTGTAGCCAGGGGGGAGAATTTCGTTGTCTTTTATCGTAGGTTTGAGCCATGTTTCAATTAGACAGAGAATGTCGAACTGTTGGACTTCAAGTAAAGCATGTATTTGTGGTATTTTATTGCAGATGCTATGTATATTAAGTTGGGCAATTGAGAGTGATTTGGGAGGTTTGGTAGGTAGGGTTGGCTTTGGATTAGCTAGATGGCAGTTGGTTAGTACTGGAGATAGGTCAGGGCCTGGGTTGGGGTGTATGTCTCCATGTATTAGTGAGCTAATTAATAAAAGGTTATAGAATTGTGATGGTTTGTACTGGTAAATATCACGTTTTTTGGGGTTATGAATACAATATTTGGTGTGAGTAAGACGGTGGTATTTAGGTAGAAGATAAGAGGTTTTATAGATGATATTAAGATTGTTAATGAGTGTAGGTGGGGGAGTAGTTAGGGTATATTTGTGTGGGGTAGTAAGAGTTGTGGGTAAGCTTAGTTCATAGGAGGTTGAGAGATAGGTAGTGTTGAGGGTAGTTAAGAGAGTTAGTAGTAGGGTGGAGTGATGTAGGATAGGCATAGTTAGGTTGGATATAAGTGAGTGACTTAACAGGATGTGGTCTAAGGAGTAGGTAGGAGTAGGAGGGAGGGGACTAATTATGGAGGGTGTGGGGACAGGAAGCTGTTGTGAATGGTAGAATGAGGGGGGGAGTGGTTATGTAGAGATAAATGTAGAGGTACTAGGGGCGGGTGAGATTTGGGGGCAGGGAGGGGAGCGGAGTGAGCCCAAAGGGCGAACGGAGCGGGAAGACACAAAAGAGTATTAAAAGGGTTACATGTGTCCAGTGGACATGTGTGTCCAGTGGACACGTGTGTCCAGTGGGCACGTGTGTGAAATGGACAGCTATGTATGGGGCAAATGTTGTTCTAGGAACCTATTGGCCTTATGTTTACGTAGGGTGAGAGTGGGATGTGGGGGAAGGAGAGTAGGTATGCCCGTGGAAGATAGGTAATGGAGGATGACAGACAAGACAGCATACAGGATCGTTATATGACACATGTGGGGGGATACACCTCAGATGGGGAGGGGTGTTCGGCACTCACAAGCCCATGAGCCCCAGATGTAAACAGTGGGATGGAGGTCCCCAGCCATGGGCAGCCACCACTGCACCAAAACAGCTGCAAAGGTGGCACTGCTGGGGACTGTCTATAAGGGGCAGCCTCACCCTGTACATGTGACACTCTGCCCTTGAGCTGGCGTATCTGGCCTCGAAACTCCTTATTGAGCCCACTACACACCACATCCGGGACCGTATGACAGTGGACATGTTCCTGTCTGGACCTGCTCCCAGGGGATACAAGCCCCATCCTCAGTGGCGATAACACCAGAAGGTGGTGCTGAGCCAACAGTGGTGGATGTCCAAGGCTGGGCCCCAGATGTGCTAGTGCCTGGTGCCATGGCCAGCTGAAGTGGGACAGGAGGTTCTGCCGGGACCTCCAAACCCATACATCCTATGGTGTTGCAGTTTAAACACAGATATGACTTAGTAATAGTCAACAGCATTCAGGATTACTTACAACAGCATGCATAGATATGACCATCAACCCAACACAACAGATGGTATACATTTGCAGAGGGAGCACAACACATGCATATATACTGCATGACATCTGTACAAAGTGTAGAAGGCGCGTGACTGCAGCTATGAACAGTGGCCCATTATTGGCATGTCACTAGAACTCCAGACAGTGTATGTCATACCATTGTTTCATGTGACATATGTCCATTCAGGGATGCGATGGCAGTAACACATCACTATCACCATGTACTGGCTGCATTCCTTACACTATGCTCCTGCTGTTCCCAGATGTGTGTTCAGTGAGTAACACAGGAAACAAATGGTTCCACACACTGACCAGTCCACAGATGGCCCTGCAGATGGGGGTCCCTCATGAACAGGACACTGTCTTGTCAGTTTTAAAACATGCAGATTAGCCATTACCACACACAACTTGTTAAACAGACAGTAGTCTTAATGAACCATAGCTACACTTACATGCTGTAGTCATGTCTGGCACATCACCCTCCTTTCGTGAGGCTATTTCCCCACTGTGTATGTTGTTTGAGGAACATCCAGTTATCATCTGTGATGTTGTTTCCAAACATCATATCCAGGTACCACTCACAGAGACTCTCATGGGCAAACACCAACATGATGTTCCTGGATATTGTACTGTGCTTTTCATGCAAAAGGCTATAGGAACATCATCACAGCTGTTGCACATGCAATCAGCTAGAGGAGGACTGCAATAGGTGCGGAGGCCATCACCTGATCATGACCATCTCTTACGTTACACAAGCTGCTGCTGAACAGGTGTATACCTCCACATCCATCAGATAGTATGTGGGAGGGACAGACAGAGGCAAAGTACATCAGAGAAGGGCTTGGAGACTAAAACCTAAGCATTGTCTTTCACACACCTACCAGTACAGGGGTCAGACCCCTGACCGACTAGTCATTACTATTCCAAGTGTATGAAGTTACTCCATGTGCCACAAAGCTGACATGTTGGTGTGCTGTAAGAACACATATGTGTGTTGGTGAGCGACATCTGCAAAAGAGATATAGTAGACATACATTAGGTGCAGCACACATGGCTGTCCATATGAACGGATGTCATTGTCAACACAATCCCATTCTCTAATGGACTCACATTGACACTCTTTGCCAGGCCCACAAATACACTCCCTAACTACTTAGTTTGCCACACTGCAGTAAGGCACAGGTACTACATGCACCACAGGGGATATCCAGAGGTTCTATGGGCTAGGGCATTTGAACGTGTTTGACATCTGTTGTTATGCCAATGGGAGTTATACTGGGAGTGACTGAGGTTGGGAGCATCATACCCCACATGCAGACACAAGGTGCCAGGACTGACATGAATGTGTGCATTGCTTCATGGGTGTGTAGTGGTCGGCTGTGCAAGATGGATGTACAAGGCTGAGTGAGGGGTAATCCTTGGCATCCCACCACCCAACAATGGTGTGGAGTCTGGTACAGGGGTGTAGTGTCTGCAGTGTCCCACACTGATGGGTATTGTATGAACTGCCCTGACATCCTGGTTACCATTGTGTATGGCCATTGCTTTGCAATGCATGCCATGTCTGTGTTTGATAGTCCTAGACATGGACATTGCCTGGGATGTGATTGTCTCACAATAATGTACAGCGACATGTACAGGTGTACCTGGTTTGGCTGGCACATGTTGTGTACACAGACTGCTATCCTCTGATATGCCAGTACTGGCTTGGTGTGGCAGAACCTGCTTATAATCAGCAGGTTGACCCTGCACCTGCATTGATAGCATGATACAGGTATTCTCTGGTTTCAGTGGCATCGGTCCATACAGGGCACATGTGTACAGCATAGTAATACCTCTGTGGATCACATTTGATGGCACCACATATGTTGCAGGCATCCAGTGGGGAACATAGTGAAGGCACATTGTCTGCAATTATGTGCCTATTATACTGCTGTATAGGGTGCCATGTCCTCTGCAGCTCACTGCAATCACATCATGCCTACTATCTGTCATCAATGTGCAGGGTACTAGCAACATAGTGGGATATTCTAGGCAAGTGAGTTTGTGTATGACACATGGGCTCAGGACATATTCCGGGTACTAGTAGGGTTGCATACTTTGTTCACCAGGCCTTTTGCCAGATGTAGGGCTATGGCTTGCCAACACAATCCTGTGGCTGACTGACAGCTGTACTCCTCATGAGGTGGGCATTGTGACATAAAACAGATGCCATATAGGAAAATTACAAAATCCACTTCCCAACATATCCAGTGGTTAGACACTCACAGCCACCTCCATACAGGCTCTGACAGTCAAACACAAACACACCCCTGCCATGTTCTGGGATCGAACCCCTACCTAACTAGTTTACCACACTACAGCAATATGCAGTTGCGGCACGTGCTATGGAGAATACTGTGTCGCAGCAGTCCTAGAGGTGTATTCCTAAGTGGGTGACATCAGCAGGATTGCCAAAGGTGGTTATGTGAATTGTACAGAGTGTGCATGGTCTAAAAAGCATTGTTCTTGTCTCAGGCAAACAGAGACACACACAGCTGGTTTATCACACTACAGCATTATGCGGTTACAGCATGTGTCATGGAGATTACTGAGTTACAGAAGTCCCAGAGATGTATTTGTAAGTGGGTGACATCAGCAGGATTGCCAAAGAAGGGCATTCTAAGTGTACTGCGGGTTGTAGATATCTGTTACCTGCATGTACCCACTGCTTACTGTCACAAAAATACATTTATCCCTGCTTACAAGTGTCTTATGCAATCCTAATTAACAGTATCAACAAGGCTTGCAGGTCCTGAACCCTGGACCATGCACACTGAGGTCACTGGACGTACCACTAAGCCATCTGGGTTGTACACATGTTGCATGGAGTCTATAATGCACATCCTACCACAGGTATTCCACAGTACTGAAAACAAATGGAACAGTCCCTTTGTGTACATATGTACAGTACCCTTGAATGTACTGTACTCTGTGAAACAACAGAGACAAGTCTACATCTGTACAACTGTCATAATTACATATATATATGCACCTACGGGATGTGTACACACACACACACACACACACACACACACACACACACACACACACACATATATATATATATATATATATATATGCATATACACAGACATATATATATATATATATATATATATATATATATATATATATATATATATATATATATATATATATATATATTTACATGTCTGAACACCCTTTGTGACACACAGAGGCATCGCCTGTGTCATAACATTTAAATCATAAGCAGTTCACCAGAGAAGGGATGGTTGTTGTGTATGTGGAGTTCGGGGTGGGGAATGATGGCTGTTGTAATCTACCCTGGGGAATGTGGAGTTAGGGTGGGGGAATGGTGGGTATGGACCTAAACCCTGGCGACCACTTCTGTGTCACTGCTCGACAGTGGCACAGGAAAATAACATACCCAACTGTAGTCATGCTTGACCATGTATTCTTTACCATTCCTAACTATGTAATACTTTGTAGACACTGGTCACCACAGTTGACTACCATGGTGTGCAAGAAGACATTACACATGTGTATGCCTTGCTACAGGGTAGTCACACACAAACATGCACACACATGCCAGTATTGCACATACATGTCTTGCCTATGTAAAGGTAACTAGTACAGTGGTATGCAGTTGGGGTATGGGCCACAGAACACATACACTTACACTTACTGATTCCACATCTGAGCTGGGTGACATCAAAGGACCGATTACTTGCAGTGGGAAGGGGGAAGAGAGAGGTTTAGCAGTTGACAAGGATAAAGGCCAGTGCAAAAGGAGGTATCACTTCAGAATGCAGCAAAACCCACTGCCATGACAGGATGCCGACACATATACACACACACAAACACACTCATCCATTTGCTGGCACACCCACTCAGGATTTTGCTGAGACACACACAGTTGCCAGTGGTGGGATCAGAACTCCTGCCTATCTAAAGAGCACTATAACAGTGCTATGCAGTTATGAGATGTGCCACAGAGATTACACATTCCAACGCAGTCAGACTGTCCTTCTACAACTGAGGACAACACCAGGGAGACTGACAGTCATGAAGTACATAGCTGTAGACCTGTGTGTTTAAAGTAGGTGTCCATTACAGCCTGTATGCACAAACAAGACACATCATCCACAGGTAGGCCTGAGAGGTATAGTTGTAGCACAACAGGAACCTGAACTGGAGTATGGCCATCTGCGGAATGGACAACTACTATCACTATACAGGGTTACAGTGGGCATGCTCATGCACTTAGTAGCACAGGGCCATTTGGGATGCACTATAGGTTCATAGGTTCATACTAGGCTATCTGCCCTGGGGCAATTATAAGCCTAGCCCGATTCTGTATGGCTTACACCACCCCTTGATTTGAGTATACTGTGCCCTTTTTAAAGTTTCGTTTACTGTGCCTCTGTCCAATAGTGACACGGGAGTAATCCCTGGGACAAATCTACGATCCCCCATCCACCTATCGAGATTCTTCTTGAAGAGATTCATTGAGGTGCTCTGCCTCACATGAACTGGAATTCTATTCCAGAGCGAAGGGAGCCTCTGGGTTATGAACCTGTCCCTTCAGCAAGTTCTATTTATTTCTGTGCTGAGGTTCAAGTCCCTCGGCAGTGGCTCTAAGGGATTTAGATTTACTGAGGTGGAGCATGTCCATTAATTCTGGATTTGACATAGCTTTGTATGTCAGGCATAGATCGCCTCGAAGTAGGCGGTATGCAACTGAGTAGAGCTTGAGTTTTTTAACCGAAAGCAGCATATGGCATCTGTTTGAGACCCTTGATCCTCTTGGTGAGATACTTTTGGGGTCTTTCTAATTGCTGCAGGTGTCAGGTAAGGTACATCCCAAAAGGGGCATTGTATTCTATGATGGGCCTGATGAGGGATGAATAAAGGCACGATTACCTCTCTTGATCTAGATGTGAAACCCTTCGTGATGAGGTGGGCTATGTAGAAGGTCTTTCTAACCACTTTGGCAATGTGGTTTTCAAAGGAGAGATTGCTATCAACTTGGGTCCCCAGGTCCCTAATAACTTTTTCTGTACTTAATGGGTTTCCGCCTATGTGGTAATTTGTGGGCACATTGTTTTTGCCAAAGGGTATGACTATACATTTTTTGGCATTTAGCTTTAAACCATGGCTCTGGCACCAGTTATCTGTCTCTGTGAGACCTTTTTGAAGGATGTTTGTGTCAGCTGGAGAGTTGATTATGGCGCCCAGTTTGCAGTCGTCTGCGAACCTGGTGAGCCATAGTCCTCCCACGTTTGCCTGTACTATGACTACAGTTACACAAGCTTATACTGGGCATGCTCATACACTTTGTAACAAAGGGCTTGTTGGATGCACTGACTCAAATTACACAAGGCGGCAGTGGGTACGCTCATACACTTTGTAGCACAAGGCTGTTTGGGATGAACTCCGATTCTAACCACTGAAGGCCACAGTGTGCATGCTCAAACACTTACATGTACTGCACACATTGTAATGGACTCCTATTGTAAACACACAGGTTTACAGCTAGGTACATCTTACCTGTCATTATATATATATACTTCACATTGGTTTACTACCTGATACCTGTATGTGGCCTGTAAATGATATATCTGTGTCTGTGCTGTGTGATACACATGCATACATGTACATGAAGTACTAACATATATATGTTATGTATACACATTCATGCATGTGTGTACGTGACAGACAATGGGTTACCTGGGTCACACAGGCAGGTGCTACCTACAGCATGTGTCACACACCTTGCTGCCCTGAAAGGCATACATTGATAGCAGGTTGTGGACAGTGGCATTATATGTGGAACAGTGGCATGTGCAAGCATAATGTGTGAGCCATCTTGTGTAATGGTACTGAAGTGCAGGTGACAAGATGACCTCTCCCGGTTGTGGTAGTAGTTGTCATTATTAGCAGGACTGTTACCCTAAGTATATCTCACATTGGTTATATACACAAGTTCTGCCACTGTCCGTCACCTTACATGGGGCATTTGCTATCAAGCACATTAATGCCATGTGCAATGATGTCATGGTACGGGTGGCAACTGCTAGACCAAAACAATGAGCCAAATGTCCTGCTGTTATTATGAGGCCATCCAGTGTCTGTCATTCTGGGCTGTCATGGCTGAACGATGAGCCTTCAACACAGAGCAAATTAATCCATGTTACACGTGTGTGGATAATACCTAGGTCACATTTACCCATATAGCCGCATTCCAAGGCAAATGTCCTACACACAGAAGTAACACCCTGACACCTACATGACAATTGCATTGGATGCCTATGCTAACCCGTGCTAGATGTGTGGCTTTAGTAATCTATTAGCTCAATGTAGAACCTACAATGGGGAATACCGACATTTGTGCAGTGAGGAACACCTGGCTGAAAGCTCTGTAGTGCACAATTGCACGACCACCATATAACTCAGATCCAGACACGTGGGCCAAAACAGTGGTATGGACCATACCAGGTGGTGGTGTACACGTATTCATAAAGGTCACTTACATGTATGGACCACTACTCCGACATAACGCATCACAGATGAGTCAGGTACAGGTGACAGTGGCAAATGCTGCATTCTAGGTTGTATCCACATATACATCCACCACATTGTTCCCAGACTACCAACACACATCCAAATGTGGTATGACATAGTATGGTAGACCACCAGATAACCCTTGATTGGTGGACTGTACCTTGGCCTACATCAACTGTGCAATGTACCCATGTACAGACATAGCTGCACAATGTGTTATGCAATGCAATAATACCACTGTTTGTAACCTGCTCAGTTGTACACATACCAGGGTCCCTCGGATGTTGTCAGCATTAACATGGTCGACTTTTGCTGTACACCAGTAACCAACACACTCATGGTTGGATATGACCTAACTGTACCTGCCCTGGATATGTACTTCCCACACTCATACAACATATATCACATTACCATAGCTTTCGTTTACCTTTCTACATACAGGTGGCTACAGTCATTACACACATGCACATGACAAATAGCATGCTAACAGTACATAAGGTTTGATATCTATGTTGACAGAGGTAATATCCCCTCTCTACTGGTCACCCATGATACCTATCATATCATACAACACCCCATGTGGCATGTATGTCTTTAAACATGTCCACCTAATGCAATGCCTACAAACATACCCAAACAACAGGACCATAGGACCTACACAAGGTCTGTACTGACAGACTCAGGGAAATCCAGTTCTGCACTGTATGTTCCTGAGTAGTCACAGGTGATATGTTCATGACATGTACAGCCATGTCTGGCCACAACACCTACATATACCCCATGTCAACAATTGCAAGCCATGCATGCTGTGTGCTGTCTGGACATTAGCCTTAGTACCAGAATTGCCAGTACATGCTGGGGTAAGATGTTTACAAGCCACAGATGCTCAGCTATGTTTCACACATGGCGTGGGGAAGGTTTGGAATGTATCCTCTTGACCTGCTAGTGCACGTACTGATGTGGACCGCATATGTGTACATGTATTGCTGTTTGTGTATATTCCATGTGTGTGCAGTGTCTGATGGTGATTGTTGTCTTAGTGCATCATGCTGTTGCAATACAGCCTCAGCATTGCCAACTGTATATGGTGATATGCTCTAAGTACAGTAAGCCATACATGAGGTATGGACGGATGTTTGGACATGACTACTAAGTGGTGGGGCTTCTTTGCAGATGAATGATTATTGAGGACAGCTCACTGGTGTGTTACAACCAGTCCTACAATAACCTGTGTACCTGCGAAGGTCAGGTTTTGTTAATTGAAGGGGGAGATAGACAATGTAGAATGCTGTAAGGGTGATATCAAAGGCAAACCCCATGACACCTGTAACAGTAATACCTCCCCTGTGCATATACTGTGCATATATCAGCACAGTTGCTATAGGAAAGAGTCAGTAAGCATTGTATTGGATGTGATAGTGCTGTACTGCTGTAGTACCTATCATGAGATAGCCATGTGTTTGATTCACAGTACTGGCACATGTGGGTGTGTGTCCATATATGTCACGTATGGTTGGGAATACATCCCACATGTTATCACTCTCCTGAACACTGTTGGTGACACCAGTACAGAGTGAAATGTAGAAAGAAAGCCATAGGCAGGTGGTTGAACCACACACATGTAAAGTGTCTGTATGTGTGTGATATAGGTGTATATCTTTGTGAATGCTGGTGTGTGTGTGTGTGTGTGTGTGTGTGTGTGTGTGTGTGTGTGTGTGTGTGTGTGTGTGTGTGTGTGTGTGTGTGTGTGTGTGTGTGTGTGTGTGTGTGTGTGTGTGAGTGTATGGCTGTCCGTGTGTATGGCTGTCCAGTTCCTAGAGTGAGGCTGTATGTTACCATAGTGGAATGTTAATGGCCCCTCCTCCCATCCACTCAAAGCAGTGAGCATGCTTGTTGATAACATCAATCGTAGAAGGGCATACTAACCGCCTGTTAATATGTACTCCCTGGGGTGTGACCAGTTGTTACATAGCCTAATGATGGACCCCCCTCCCCACATACACTCACTGCACTTCAGTATCCCCTGTCGATGTCCTTGATCTTAGGCCATTCCAACTACCTGTACATGTGTAGTCTCTGTGGTGCATCTTGTAATTGCATAGTACTATAATGATGATATGCACATAGACAGGGGGTGACATCCGAACAATGGCAACTGTGTGTGTGTATGTGTGTGTGTCAGAGTTTGTCTTACTGTGTCTGGATTGCCTAAGTGTGTGGGTGTGTCTGTGTTTGCATGCTGTCATTGCAGTGGGTATTACTGCTTCCAAATGTGATGCTACTATTTCCACCGGCCTTTACCCTTGTCATCCAGCATACCACACTTTTACCCAGTCTGTGCTCCAGGTAACTATACCTCTGATGTCACCCACTATGGATGCGATGGCTCTGAACACAGTAGCTTACTACACAGCTATCATGCTCTTGGATCAATAGAACAGTAAACATAATTAAAACATGGGAGAATATAACTGTGATGTGGAAGCTACAAAGTGCATGCAGGTATTGACATACTGACCTGTGGGTAGTCAACATGTACATATGGGACTCCAGCATACACCAACATCCCCCAGCACATGCAACTATACCTGAAAGAGGAAGGCAAAACGTCAGGATCAACATGCTGTTAGTGTTGTTACACATGATACATGCTGTCAAACATACAAAATGTATTCCAAAACTGCAATACATGTTATGTCTGTTGCCTGTCAACACTACTCAACAATATTAATCTACAATTGTCTACCTAGTATGTTCACCCTGTGCATCAGACTATATGAACATGTCCCTGCACCGATGATGTAGATGACAGGGATGCGGCACAGGCATCATCATATGCACAGGGTGATAATGTTTGCCAGAGGCCTAGGCTGTGCCATTGGATGACATTATGCATGTTTTTAGGGCCTGTGATATCACTGGGTGTGTGTGGATGTTATGCGTGTGTGTGTTGAGGTGCCCTACATTTGTTTCCAGTGTGTGTGTATGCATGCACACAGGTCTGGAATGAGGCTGGCCTACACAGGGGTAATATTGACAGCTGCAAACAGTACAAGGCAGGTGTCACAGTTCACGGTGTCCGGCCATGGCCCCATGACCTGCGCCTGCCAGGAGTTGCATGGGCACTACCAGGCAGAGGTCCAGATTGGGTACTGTCTGATGACACATGTCCACTGGAATCTATTCCCTCTTGGGACCATCCAGGACCATGTGCACGTGGCCTGCTGCATCCTGGTGTTGACTGCACAGCACCAACAGCACTGCTGCTGCTACTGGCACTATGGGAGGGGGCATGTGCAATAGCATGTTCACGTAGACCTTCAACAGGTAATGTAGCTGGCCTACGTCCACGTGCCCGACACCTCGCTCCCACCAGATTTTCCAGCACAGACATTCCACGCTCAAGGATTGACATGCCATGGTCAAGACTCCCACCATGTCACCCAATCGTCTATCCAAAACATCTGCAAGATGATGGTGAGCATTTGCAGTGCCTGGATGTTGTTGGGTAATGAACAGACAGCAGCCCTCTGAAGCCTCAGACCATCTCTGTTGTGCCATTCAGCATGTGCCTTTGCCAACATTACAGCCTGAAACATGCGTCTGGTGACACCAGCTGATGCGCTTGGTCCCGCAGGGGCATTTTGGCCAGTGGTCCTCCTACGAGCAGTACTGGGTACATGCCTGTGTGGGACATCACCTGTCTGTTGACTGGGAGCATGGTGTGCAGGCACACCTTCCATAGTCACCACACTTCCCTGTTCCATGCTACCACCCGCCAACTGTCCTTCCTCTATGGTCAGTGGTGATGGTGTTTGTGCAGGCATGGGAACTGTGTGCGAGGATGAGGGGGATATAGGTGGAATGGCAACCAATGGCACAGATTCAGCCCCTGAAAACCCTGCCTGTGCCTCACTCATACTATCATCATCACTGCTAGAGTCTGTGGTGACACTAACATCAGGTGGACCGCAGGAGGGCAACGTAACTACATCATTACCTGTGAGGGGAAGACAAGAACTATACATTACAAGTTATACCAGACATACACACACAGAGACACACACACACACACACACACACACACACACACACACACACACACACACGCACACACACACACACACACAGAGACAGAGACACACACAGACACACAGACAGAGACACACGAAAACAGAGACACACACAGACAGAGACACACAGACACACACAGACACAGACACACACAGACACACACAGACTCACACACTACATGCATGTGATATAGCAGATGGCATTCAACTTAGACAATTATAGTTTCAGCTTAGGCAATTATTGTGGTAGTCATAATACATCCCTGAGTTGCACACAACAGCATACATGTGGTATAGCAGATGGCATGCACCTTACATAATTATAGTGGTGGTTAGCATACATACCTCTATTGCACCCTTTGTGTTAGTAGCCTATGCCCCATACCTGCAACACAATGCATGCTCTTTGCACCATTGCACTGCACTGCCATGGTGTGTCCAACATACACCACATGTTAATGGACCATCGCCGACCTTTGTACATCTGCCACTGATGCTTTGTATTGGCCACCACCCCTATGTGTGAGAACATGAGCAGTAGGGTATTTCACCTGCATAACATGTTTGCCTGAGCCCTAACTTGCATATCTCCCCCAAAGCAGTGCATGTCTGTTCAACATTCTTCCGCATACCACTGAGCTGTGTAGACATTGTGCATGTGGCTGTACACACATGTTTGACATGACTGTCCCTACTTTGCAATGGTGCCACAGACCAGCACAGGTTTACAGTAGGTTCATAGGTTCATAGGTTAGTACTAGGCTAACTGCCCTTGTGAGTCATTGTAAGCCTTGCCAATTATCCTTTTTGAGACTCAAACCCTGCACCTTGTGATTGTAAGGCACACACCTTAACCATTAGTCCACCCTCCCTCCCTTACACAAGCCCGCTGTGTGGTGTATGACCTTGCCAATCACATGTAGTATGACATGTCCTCTACTGACGTGTTGAATGACATGCATACATGTGTAACAAAATGGTGTCCTTTCCAATCTACAGTACAGTAATGGTGTCTCAATGCAGGTACGTGTTATACTAACATGGGTCTTCAGCTGATGCAATGTTGTTTGTCCACCCTACAAATATGCAGGGACATACTGCAGATTGAGTTGATGTGCATAGCCATTGTAGTGCATCATGCGGCTTCACAATTGCTATACAGTGTGAGCTACTGACACGGTTCATAGCCATGACTATGTTCACATACAATACATATCTAATGTGGAATGTGACCCATGTCACTGAGGTGTATAGACGGGTATAAGGATGACACCCCTGCACATCTGCAACCATATTACTGATACCTGCCAACTATGCCCACACATGGCTAATGTACAAGTTATCTATGTCCCACATGCCATCTGTGTACCTCACACACATGAGGAGCAGGCATGACAGTGATGTCTGACACCAGCAAGGTGAATCTACTGTATCTGTGGCTGGAAGTGGATATATGTGTATGTTGTGCATCACATGTATGTATTTGGATACTGTATACTTGTATGCTTCCATGTCATGACACACTCCAGATGTTCAAGACATGTTATGAGGTGGTTTCATGTTATGCCTACACAAGCTGTGCACAGGCCTATATGATGTTTAGTGTTTCACATCTGCAATATCACCATTACACAAAGGCCATAGTTGTATTGTGTTGAGCCAATGTACATCAGGGTGTACACACATGTACATCACTTCTACTGTGTACTTTGCTTCATGTCTCTCGCCATCCTCCATGGCCATGTGTACACATGTGCAGTCCAATGGTTGTGATGGCCATCTTCTTTCACATGTCAGTGTTATCCCATATGACATACACCCATAGATGTCATATGATCCACTGAGGACAGGGTTATGCAGACAAAGGGTGGTATGTATTGGATGTGAGACTTGTTTTGCAGGATAGTTGAGCAGTGTTGCAGTCAGCACACTACATGTCATGGACATGTCTGATAGCACATGACAGTGTGAGACATTCATAGCAAGGGTATACTCCACAAGGGTGCATCCTGTGGGCCAGGCATACTCCAGCTCCAACATATTTAGTGTGTGTGTACACATGTGCTCTCTGTACAGTACTGTTCGTATTCCTAACATGTCTAATGCTGATATGTAGTTCCTGTCCCTACAGTGGAACACACCTCCACCATTGTATTCACTGTTGTCCACACATCTGGCAATGACAGTTTGGAAGGTTTAGTGTAGGTTTTTCATGTAGTCTACAATTGTTTCACATAGGTAAACAGTGTCCATTACCAGGACCACCATACATTATGTGTACATGTGTGTTGTGGCAGCTAGCATGCAATTAATATGTTCCGTGCAGTATCAAGCCTGGTAAATAATAACAATCTCACCTGACACAGGCTGCTGTCACTGCAAAATGTCAGAGTAACCTAAACAGGGGTGCCACAGCAGTATGATTATCCACACCTGTGTGATAGCTACAGGGTGCAATGTCTATGTTAGCACATAAGCCAGTACAATACACTATCCTATGGAATATGCACATCTGTGCATACATAGAGTAGCAGACTATAGTATGTGGCATGTGTGCATACATGCCTTGCATATGATGTTACATTACATATTGTACAGTAACATATGTAACTATGTGATATATGGTTGTGTTTTATGTGCAGTAGTGACATCCCAGGGAACTCCAGGCTCGGTGGTTGAGAAACGACCACCTCCACAATACAAGCTAACGGTTGTGGAAGGAGGCCTGCAGGTATCTCCAGGTTGGCCAGTAGCTCCTCAGTACATGTGAGTGGGGACTAGGTGAGTGGCCCCCTACCTGTTGCACCTTGTTCTCTGGCAATTGCATTTGCACTCTGTTTCACCCATCTTATCTGGTCAGTGCAGTGTCGGCGCACCTGCTGATTGGTGCGATTGTGACCACCAACATCATTTACCCTCCTGCAGAGTTCCTCCCACAGGGCATCCCGCTGCTGTGCATCCTGTGGTACAAGGCTGAAGAGCACCATGCAGTTGTCGAGGAGGTATGGGATGAGGACCTCATCCTCCAAGCGGCTGTATGGTGGCAGTCAGGTACAGGGCATACCTGGAAGACATAACGATGGAGACAGGTCACAGTAACTCACAGAGAAGTACAGCAGAACAGCTGAACATACATGTGTATCACATTTATTAAGTTTACAAATATGTCTTTGTAGATCTACATGACACTAACACCATTGGCATGTATAAGTCACACATATTTGACACTTACTGGTAATGTGATGTTATCACCATATATGTGTGTGTCATGTGATGACATTGCTCATACATCATGTGGATGTTGCCTTGATGTGGGTATGTCTGTTTGCCTGTATTGGTGTCTGTCAGCATATGCCTGGATGTGTTCACATTAATGAAATCAACCTTAATGCTGTGCATATGCCACATATATAGTCATACATAGCCATTAGGGACATGACCTGTGACCCTGCAGACTTGCAACCATGTATGTGTTTTGCCATATACATCTACATGGCACTGTACAGCTGTGTAGCATCCTGCCATGTATTGCCTGTGTTGCACATGTGTAACACATGGGACAATAGCTAGCCTGATGGTATTTTCAGGGTTGGGTATCAACTATGGCACGTATGGTCATAGTGATGTGGTAGGCTATATGCCCTGGGCCATTTATGAGCCTAGGCAGACAGATTACCTAGCTGTAGGCAACAGACAGGTAATATTCAGTGGCCAGTTCAAGCAGTGCCACAGAACTGATACACATGGTTACTGATATGTTTGGCATGCGGTCATCACACCATGTCAAAGAGAGGGGCAATGTGCAGCTTCGCTGGACAGGGATGCATAGTATGGCAAGACTATGTTAAGTGTATGGGACAGGGATCTGTCAGGCATGTTGTGATCCTTGTACTAGACAGGTGGATGTCCATGACATATGTGCTTATTTGGGATCAGGATGTGTTAAGTGTAGCATGTCCAACACCTGTGGGTTGGACATGGCTTTATTCAGGGTAGGCTACATGCTACATAGTGCAGCTAGGGATTGTGAAGGGCAGTGTAGGCCATCTACACATGGGCAATAACCCTTAAATGAAATATGTGATCTATTATGGGCCACATGGGTGTTGAGTATTGCTGAGCAGTTATCTCTATATTCCTAGATGGCACCCTGTCATGATTAGGGGTGCCACATATGGCTACCTATCTTTTGTGGTGACGTAACTATCAAAGGGAAGTACTATCCAGCTGCATCTCATGCAAACAGTTGCCATTATGTTGACCACTGCCTAGGTGGTAGTTAATGGGTACAGGGATTGTAACATAGGGGATGACAATGCAATACTTAGCTGTCAGAATGTGGCCATACATCACACACCACACATCTGACACACTAAGACCCTTCTGTATATTGAACGCAGCACACAATGAGTTGACTATTGCTCCTAGTTCATAGTCATTTGCAGAACTGATGCCTTCTGTGTTAGTCTATGTGGTATAGATACCAAAGAGGGGGCGTACTAGGAATTACCCCTGTATTACTGTGACTGGCACTGGTTTAATGTGCGTGTATTCATTGGACACCCTCTATAGTGTGGGTCCTGCCAGCAATCCAGTTGCCAAACACTCCTGTGACATAGGTATATGCACCTAGTTTACTGAGTGTAGCTGGAACACAGAATGGGTGATGGTGTCGTATGACCTGGCAAGGTCATTATATGCAGTGTGAATCAACCTATTGTCATCTACATCTGTACCGAGTACATCAATTACATTGATCACGGTTCATGGCTGTACAGACCAGACTCAACAGGGTAGTTGTGCACTATGTCCCATTATCAATGGTGTCTCCCCCTTTGTGGGGTGTTATAACTGTTGCTGTGTATCATTCGGTGTGTACACAGCCTGACATGGAGCTGTGATTGAACATGATGAGTATGTGGATAGCTGAATGTTCTTACATTTGTATAGGATACATCCTGGGATGGTGACAGGTCCCATGAAAGCTGTATGTATGGCATTAGAGATTGCAGATTGCACCTGCATAGTCGTTAGTACAGGGGCCCTGTAGTTTACATGGATATATTACTAAGCGTACCTGTTGGGGGTGGGGGAAAGGTGGGAGTGGTTTTAGGTTCTCCAAGACCCTATCAGGATGGGCGGGTGCTATTTCTGTAGGTACAGTACTTCCCATGCTATAGTGCTGTGCAGCATGCCAGGTCTTGTCATTGCCATTACGATTAACGACACAGCTATAGAATGCTCTGTGCTTGCCCTCATAATATGTGGCTGATTGGTTTCACGGTAGCTTTGCGTGGTTTCATATGGTGTATCTACATCTTACTGAGGCTGAATAGGGATCACCTACACTCATGTTTGTTCACTCTTGCAACAGTTACTACCTTCTGTGGTACAGTTTAAAGCATGGTACCACCAGTTTGCCTACTTGTTTGTGTTGGATTGACTCCTGGTTCTGTTTCAATGGCACAATCACTGCACATATGTGACTGCTTAAGGTTCATTTGTGTAGTATTCAGCATTTGCACATGCATTGTCCATCTGCATGGGTACCATGGCACTCACCACTCTGCTCTTAGGGAACATAACGTTGGCATTGGAGACAAACTATGTGTAGCATACTGTTAGCCTTGTTTGTGTGACTACTGTGATCCAGATCAGTGGGGTCAATGGAATCCAACATGCATTGAGCACAGGTGTTGGTACATGAGGAGTTTTCACAGTTCATAATGGAATAGTAGAGAGCAGCCAATAGTATGGTTCTGTCTCAGACCTATTCTTCCCCATTACAGCACATTATGGCAGTTGGGAAGTCCATGGTCTGCTGGGTGATCTGTCTCAAGGTGCATTTTGAATTCCACTGTGGCACAAAGGTAGTTGCTCAGAATAATGCATCTGATGTTATGCAGGTGCAATTAGCGTGGGGGTGTACAGTTCCAATAAAGGATAATGGGCAAAAGGTGAGGTATGTGTATAACAGGGACATACAGGTCTGCTCTCCGAAGCATTGAAACATGTCTCAGCCACTGCACAGATATGTTCTCCATGTTAGGGATTGACATATGTGTGTCTGTATAGTGTTTCTGACATGTATCATTGTGTAGCGAGACCTACAGTGTATTGCTTGGCTGTCCCTGTAACAGCAGTGGACCCTCACCTGAACCGTGCCTGATGAAGGCACTATAGGGGAAGCATGAGCCCTAGGCTGTATCCAGATTCCCAGGGGTGACAGGTGCAGGCCCTGTCTGGCAAAGCATCATGGTCTGTCAACCATATTATCCCAGGATGACAGATACTAGATACCCTGCGACATGCACCACTACACTACACAATTGTGGAAACACAAACATTTTGTCCCTGTACTGCAGTATCATTCTGGCCAGTGGCAGAATGCTACCCAGGCCTTGGGACACACCTGCATGGCCTACAAGACCTGACAGTTCCTACATGTGTTTCCATGCTGTCCAGGCTATTGCATCACAGGTCCCGCACAACAACATGGAATATGCCAGAGCCATGTGTGTATATCAATAGGTGGTGTGAGTGTATGAGTATGTGGCTAATCATGTCAGACAGGCAGCTGACAGTATGTATGCCCTCATATAGCTCAGTGTGTAACATAGTGCTAGGGTTTGCACTCACAAATGAGTACTGTTGGGCATGTTTCCAGTCATGTGTTCAGAGGTGTGGCACAATTATGCAAACTATGTCATAAAGTTTGTGTATATTGGTGTCTGTCTCTTCCTGCTTCGGGGGTCACTTGTTTGGCCAGATACTTAGACGCGTCAGTGAATGTGTGTGATTTCCGGTAGTGTGTGTGGGTGTCTTTACTGTGTTCTGTTAAGGGTATGTGTTGGTTGTGTTGATGAGCTGCATGTGTTAACCTACACCTCATGACTGTCCAGTCTAGTCATGGCTATAGACTGGGCTGCCGTTCAGCTTACCCCTATACCTGCATCCTAGACAATGTGTGGGGCATGGTGTTAGGTGGGTCTGACAGTGTACATGGCATAGAGATTACATTCCCCCAGGATGGCCACATACACAAAGCTCGCATTAGGAGACACCAGTAGCTGACTAGTGGACATGCCTGTATGAGCAGTCAGTACTACGAGTACCAAGATGTTATAGATAGTGATGCTCACATGTAATTATTTGTGTTATGGACGTGACAACACTGGCTATTACGAAAACAGTGTAGCTACCCTTGGCAGCGAACCTCCTCTGAGGAGCACATCACATCCTGTTAGGTGATTACAGATGATGCATGTGTGTACAGGTCTGTTTCCTTCTTTGGGTATATAGTCACATATCCACCAGGACCATGAGCTCTGCTGGGCACAGACACCCACTCCCCAAACAGAGTCATGTATCAATAGGCTCTGATGCCAATATCAACGTGATCAGGATAAAATCAGATAATGTGAGCCATCACCTATGATGAGGCTATTACACATGGGCAGCTGTCTCCTACATCTTACACTCCTACTGCAGATGTTACTCTGGAGTTAAAGATGATGTGCAACCTGTTTCATTACCAGTGCTGTGCACTACCTTACATACAGTATGTTAGATTGGGCTACACAAACCTGGTAGTTCAACCAATGTGTCTGTACTCTCAATATCCACTCTATGTAGGTGTGCACATAGCCATTTGGCCCATCCCTGTAACAAAGTGCCCCTACACATTTGCATAACATGTAGACATGCACATCTGTTATTGCTTGCAAACAATAGTAGAGAGGTGGATATTACATGTGTTATGTGCATGGATAGTTACCTGGCTCTTCCAATTATCTTTGCTATCATGCTGCTAATCTGTCAGATGAATACTAATGCTATGTATCCTGTCATTTAGTATTGTAATTGCCAATATATATAACTACTGTTTGCATAGCATATCAGATCTTCTATGTAGAATTGAATACAGATCTGTCTAGATAACTGTACATTACACAGTTATTGGCACAATATCCCACAATGCATGCCATGTTTGCATGGTAAGCCACCTTTAACATGTTCATCTTACTTATACATCCATACATATGTCAACTGTTACAATATAACAATATATACTATCCCCTGTTATAGCACATACTTGTTGGACCACTCCTGACACTGACAGTGGCTGGAAGCAAAATGGTGGGTTCCAAGCCCATAGCATCCCTTGTGGTGTATGTAGAGTGTGCTGTGTGACCTACAGCAGTACACACATAGAATACTACAAGGATTACTACTGCTCAACAATACATCACTACAAGTTAGCTATTTCCACTATATGCATTGATTACACTGTAATTCTTACAGTACAGATACTACATACACAAACATACTGCATGTTATACATACCACCTTAGTAATCAGAGGTGTTATTAACTAGTGTACTACTCATTTTTGGTTCATCTTTCCATGTTTTGTACTGTCCTACAGGTAAAATCAGATGGTTGAGTGTGTGACAAGGCAACCTTTTATAGTTACAGATCAGTAACATGTGCTATCCCGATGGCCAATTGGTGTTCTTAAGTAGCTAATTACATGCATATCAGCAGTGCTGCTACTGCCTTAGCCAATACCATGGCTACAGTGGAGTATACCTGAGTATTCCACTTGGGCATTGTCCCTTTGCCTTAATTGTGAGTAAAACAGCATGGAGTTTTTTTTGGAATCCATTGCAACAGCTGTATTGAGACAAACAATAATATATTGTGTGTAATGCCTAGAGGAGTTGGTCTAAATGTGAGTACTGCTGTTATATTTCTGAACATTGCTACTTGTGCAGGGTTTGTCTGTACCTAATACTTCTTGCATATGTGTCAGTCTGGCCAGGTTGTTTGACCAGCTCAAGGCTGCATAGCTATGCATATAATGTTAGGGGGTTTACAGTGTGCTTACCAGACATATTTAGTTTGGTGTTACTGTGTATCATACTGTGCTTATAATCAGTACTAAGTAAAACTTCCTGGTGTATGGACCTTTCATCCCTCTGAAATAGGATTAGTTAATACAAACCCTGTTACATCTACAGCTGCTCAATTGTATAACAGCAACTATTTCACATAGGGCCATGTTAGTGTGTCTGTGTCCAGTATGTTAAGGTTTCAGCAGATGTTGTACAGCAGTTGCCTAATCGGTTATGGTATGACAGTATGTATTGATGTAATTATTTCTGTTGTGGGGTAGATGGTGGTGGGTGTACATAGCACATGCAGGTGTGTAGGAACCCCTTTTATACAACATCTATATGTATGTGGGTGTTCTTTCCCTATGTGAACACCTATCCCTTAGTGGACTAATACTATGGTAAATGCAAGCTGATTCATTAAGGCACTAATAAATGCTGCCTGTATACCATGCAGGTACTGTTAGTCATTGAATCCTTTTGGCAATACATTGGAATGTAATAAAGATTTGCAAAACAAAAGCTGTCTGTGTAATTCTGTCATGGATATTTGCAGTCAATGCAGTTGTGTTGGTGACTGTGTCCATAGAACATATTTGTAATAGCGTATTGGCATATACTCTTCCTATGTTATGTTCATATTGTTTGAGGGGGGGGGGGGGCGAATGTGTGATTACTATGGTCCATGTTATACTCAGATATCACCACTTCAGATGCTGTCTGCAGACATATATATATATATATATATATATGTGTGTGTGCATATATATATATATATATATATATATATATATATATATGTGTGTGTGTGTGTGTGTATGTGTGTGTGTGTGTGTGTGTATGTATATAGATATATATACATTATTGCATACGTTTATCTGTTCCTTCATAGATGTGTATATGTTTCTAACCTATCTATATATCTACATATAAATGTAGACCTGTATATATCGACATGTCTCTATGTATCTGTCTATATATATATATATATATATATATATATATATATATATATATATATATATATATATATGAGCGTACGTCTATAATTGGGTACATGGCGGGTTGTCCTATTTCAACACATTCCTCCCTTTTGTGTTTTAACCTATCTGCATACACATCTGGGATAGGTACATCCTAGGTAGCTTAGTGTTAGGTTAATTGGAGGATGGCGTACATTGTTGTGGGTTCTACTCCTGGAAGGTGTCATTATTTTACCTCTCAGAGTAGGCACTGGTAGTAAAAGTGTGAATAACGCACATTTATGTGGTTGCGTGCAGGTTTGCCCATGGTCTGCGCAACTTTAAGCAAAGGTCATACATGTGAAGTGCTTCTCCGTTTGCCATGTAGCAGTGCCACTTACCATCGTGCAAGCACATTGAAACATGCTTACAACTGCTTAAGAGTGCTTTAATCCACCTGCATCCAAAATCTCTTATTCTGTTCCTCAAAATAACCTAACAGCCCTTGAACCCGGGACCATGAACACCACAGTCACTGACTGTACCACTATGGCATCTGAGATATGCACGAATGTTATGGTGTTTAGAATATACATTGTACTACAGACATTCCTCACTACTGACAACATATGCAATAATCAGTTGGTGTACATATGTCTGATACATGTTAATGTTCATATGTTTGTGAAAGTAGGTGTTGCAATGTGACATGATTGGGTGTATTATGAATGAGTATGGTTCTTGCTTTGTGTCCTTTTTATATTGTCCCCATACTCAATGTATGCCCCTCCAATTCACTTATTGGATATCTGACCCAGGCCCTCTTTGAGGCATGATTGCATTACCCATCATTCCTCCCCCACCCCAATCTTCACATGCACAACAACCACCCCTTCTATGGTGACTTAGGTTAATATTAATTGTTATGATACTAGAGCTTCATGTGTTTTGTGTATACTCCAATTTCTCTGGAGTGCTTCTGTGTCACGAAGTGTGTTCATAGATGCTTATATATATATATGGCTATTGCTGTAACTGTATAATATATATATATATATATATATATATATATATATATATATATATATATGTGTGTGTGTGTGTGTGCAGACATCACTGACATATATACAGATATATATATATATATATATATATATATATATATATATATATATATATATATTTCATATTAGTTTGTAACAGTAATATATCTGTAGACTGGAATGTGTTGGTTCACAAACTATAGTACATTACAATGCCACAAGGCCACTGTCCCATTTGTGATCATTACAGTGAAATGCATATGGTATAAGGTGTAGTATCAGGACCATGAAAGATGTGTACACCTCGAATGGCTGAGTGGTACACCCAATCCCTATAGTGTGCATGGTCCAGGGTTCAACACCTGTGATGCTTTATGACTGTTTTTACTGCAGAGTAAGGCTCATTTACCCAGTTGTAAGCATGTTTAACAGTGTTTGTTTGACATGATAGCAGCGATTAAAGACAGTTAAACAAACATTGTGACGTATAACCTGTGCACGCAAACATGGCCACATCTGCTAACTACTCCGGATATGTACCTGTCAGTGACATAACATCTCACTATGTGCTGTCATGACATTACATTCTCTGTTGACTGTACTCTCCTGCACACATGGGTTTATATGGGTGATTCAAATGTTTATTATACAGACAATTACTACCTATATCTGCAAGCTGTGGTTAAGGTATACTTTTGCACATGATAAACATCCCTGCCTTTATCGGGATTGTAACCTCGAATTCACAGATACTATGCAGATGTTGTAACCATTACACTGTTGGCATTAACATTGCTTCCACCTATTTCCTATTTAGATGATTTCTATGTGTAAGTTAGGCTAAGCAAAGGGCGGTACCCCCTAACTCACTGAGCTTCACCTACTCATGACATAACAACATATAACAAATGTACTGTGAGACAATACATTATATTCCTAACTACATTAGGCATAGCCCCTCACTGACACACTTCAAGGGAAACCTTGTTGTGTGAATGGGTAATAGATTATACACACCTAGGATCATGTGTCCCAAAACCATACAGCCAGGGGTTGGGGGAGCCTGTCCCATTTGATAGCTGCAAGACCTGTTGGGGAAATTGAATGGTGTTGAATTGCCACATTAACATGCCTTCTTTAGATCACTATGTGCCCCTATCACCCTCCACAACCCCAGTCTTCCACAGCTTCCTGCAACTCTGCCTTGAATTGCTTCATTGGCTATGCTGGACAGAGGCTCAGTTACTTCATCAATGGTGCGGAGAAGGCCAACACACTGTTGCTATGCTTCTAATTGCCCTTGGGCAGATAGATAGTAAGCTATCTGTGCATCTCTAATGTGCAGGCCATCACAGCCATAATATGCAAATAAACAGGCCTTCATATCACAATATACAATGTAAACTCACCATGTAGTCAGGAAACAGTTGAGTACAGCACGAACATACAGAACACTGATACTTAGTCACTCCAGATGCCTATCTTGGAAGCTAGAAGACTTGTATAAGGTTAAGGCTTTCTATTGCTTACCACTAGGTTACCTACAGCGGAGATGACAATCAAGGACAGATGGGGAACATGCATGCAATGATACCATACCAGCCTATGTGTCTGCCTTACACTTTGGAATACTGGCCAAGGCTATTGGCCTCCCATGGTGCCTTATTTAGGAGAGTCCCAAAGGTAATACCAGCTCCATAAACAGCACAATAGCAGATTCAATGTGATTTATGCTACTGAACACCAGGGGTTGAGATCACAACATGCATGCACTCACAGCACTCCTCAGGATGGACAACATCAACATCTGTGCATTAACTGCAATCTGTCTTAAGGCTCCTGATAGCACACCAGCACTGCCAGACTACAACTCATACCACACATTTCAGCCACGGAACATGGATTGACAGGCATGGAGGGGCTGTATCCGTATTCATCAGGGATACCTACACCTCCACGTTAGTGGGGCAGCATGATACCTCTGTAATCATCCATGTGCAGCTAACATCAGCCACAACAACAATTTTGAATGTGGCCTGCTACGGATCACCCTCCATGACCCAGGACATCCACTCCACCTACCTGGAGACAGTGGAGAACACAACAGTCCTAACACACACCCTGGCATTGGTCGATGTCAACTACCATACCATTAACTGGGACATGTACTCCAGTACTCACTTCCAGGACCAGCGCTTCCTGGAATGTATCACCTCATATGCCCTGTATCAGGTGGTAACCTCCCTAATGTGGGGTGGAAGCTACTAGATGTGGTCATCACCAACATGTCCAACAGGTGCACCACAGTGGAGGTTTACAGGTCACTGGTTAGATCTGCCCATGAACTATTCACTGTTTACACACCCTAGTATCTCCCCCACCCATGGATACCACAGTGTATACCTTTCCTACAGCTAAATTTGCACTACTAGTGACAGGAGTGGGAGGTTTCACAGCCCCCATGCTAAGGGGAAACACTGCTCCAGATAGAGACAGATTTACAAATGCAGTCTATAAGCACCTACATGGATGTATGTATTGTGCCATCGCTGGTAAACCAAGAATAACTCCTCCTAGACAAGGACACCACTCTAGTGGACCTCTGCAATAAACAGGCAATACTACAGATGTAGGACAGTATTCTAGACACACAGCAAATCCCACGAAGGGCTGACATCCATGACCACTATAAGTATGATACGTAGGTCCCTCATGACATCATCCAAGGCTAACATCAGCAGGAGAATACGCAAGGATTTGAAAGATAACTGCAAAGCTTTCTTTGGCTATGTCAAGGATCTACATGGTGACACACATATTTGCACTGTGCCAGTGAAATATAGCGCAAAATATGCTAACCCTACTGATATCGCCAACATCCTTGCAGATACATGAGGTGCATACTTAACCCACTAAAGAGCCCACAACACTACCCATAAGGTACAGTATCCCAACCATCAGAGACACACAGGTGGAAATGGCCCTCTCTAACAGCAGAACACAGCATCAATGGAGGCAGATGTTGACCCAGACTGGATCTTGCAAACTGTACATGACAACATGCCCCCCACCTGATTATGCATTCCTACCTCAGCCTCTCCACAGGCTACATGCCCATACAATGGGTGCGTGGCAACGGCTATTCCACTCCATCATGAGGAAATCACAACTGACCATGGTAACTACCGCCCCATAAGCCTGACTAGCCTGGTCTGCAATGGTGTGATTTGCATCCTCATGGCACTCATTAACAATGGCATTGGTAACCTTTGGACACGTGACCTAACCCAGGTCAGCTTGGTTGACTGCAGTTCATGCCTACTGAACCTATTTTACATCTTACATACAGTCACCAAGATGTTAGATGACAGGGGAGGTGGTTCACACATACTACCAGGACCTCACCAATGCTTTTGACACCATGCCACACTCAGGTACTATTGATAAACACACCAGCCTGTACATTCACCCATACATCACCGGTTGGGTTGCCAAAAGGCTTACACACACAACCCACGTGATACGACTAGTGGTCTCCAGGTTCAACTCTTGAACAGTCAAGACTGGTGTCCCACAGAGTCCTGGGAGCCCTACTGTTTGGCATATATGTCTCAGATGTGCAGGCAAACACAGGTGGACTACAACAGAACATGTTTGGCAATGTCTGCAAACTGGGAGCCATGACTGATAGTCCAGCTGACATGGACATCCCTCAGGGGGCCTCACAGAGAATGTCACAGGGTGCCACTGGCACGGCCTTCAGCCAAGTGCCACTAACTGCATGGTCATTTCATTGTGGAATTGGCACCCACATATTAACACATGAGCGGCAGCCACTTTAATTCAGATGAGGTAATGGGGTATCTGGGGACTAAGGTAGATAGTGATCTCCCCTGTGAGAATCATATCTCCACAGTAGTTAGGACATCCTCCTATGTAGACCATCTGACTATTAAAGGATTCCCATCTAGACATACTGAGGTTATAGTGCCTCTTTACTCATCACTCATCAGTCCCATCATAGGGTATAATAATTCATGTGGGATGTACCTCAGACTACACGTCCAAACAGATGGGGGGGGGTCCACAAATGTACCTCACCAAGGGGAATACTGGCCTCCAACATATGGCCTATGCAGCTGGACTGGATACAGTCCTGCTTTACTCAACGACATCTTGTTTACCCAGAGATGATCTCCGCTGACCAACACAGCCATGTTGAACTCTGGCTTGATGGATATGCTCCACCTATGGGAATCCATGTCACAGTGAGCCACAAACTGTAGTGAACTGACCTTGCCACAACAATAACCGGAAGATGCTGGAGGGACAGCTTCCTGTCACAGATCCCCATACTTTGGAACAATATCCCTATCTACATTTTACAAAGCCCCTCACTAATACTCTGCAAGAGAAACCTTGAAGGGTAGATGGGGAATGGTAGATGCACCCCAGGGATCCCGCTCTTGGCTCTGCTTCACAGAGGGACGGTTAATGACTCAATGGGATGGCAAATGCTGACACATTTTGGCTGGCCTTATGAATGGCCTCTGGCAGTTGGCCAAGTACCTACCTATGAATCTATACATACACTATCTGCATATGCTGATAGCTTAGTTTACTGTTCAGGTGTTGACTTACCTTGTGCCACTGGCTGATGTGTGTGCAATAGTTGAGGGCTGCCTATGTTGAATGCACACAGTAGACTGCCTATACATGACAATGTGCAGGTAGTCTTGTGTGTGTGCCATCCATTTTTACTTTGTGTGCAGGTGAAGAAGGGTGTCAGTCCCTAGGTGCCTACACTGTCAGTGTGTGTGCTATACATTCCCTCTTTGCTAAGGCATGGGCATACTGGGCATGCCTCCATCTGCCTATTGGGGCTGGCTCAGGGTGTTTGTGGTCTGAGTACCTCTGTGCCTGTGGGGCCCTTGGCAATGGTGGTTGGCTGTGAGGGCCTTCATCATTCTGTCCTTGCTGCAGCTGTTCCCACAGGGCCATATTGTGCAGCATCGCACACACTATGAAGATGTGGGCACATGTGCCTGGAGAGTACTGCAAGGCTCCACCAGATATGTCCATGCAATGGAACCATGATTTCAGCATCCCAAACACATGCTCTATGTTGATTCTGGTTTGTGTGTGTGCCTCATTATGGTGTTCCTGCATGGGTGTGTGTGCATTTCTGATGGGAGTCATCATCCACGGTTCCAGTGCATAGCCAGCATCCCCCACCAGGTGGCCATTTAGGATGTCCCCCTGGCAAATAACCGATACAGCTGTGAGGCATGCCAGATATGGGAGTCATGATAGCTTCCAGGGCTGCCAGCACACACATCCATGATAATGGCCTGGGCATTGCACATGACCTGGCAGTTGATGGAGGATTATCCCTTGTGGTTTATGTAGCACCTTCCCTGCTCACTGGGTGGTGACTTGATGTGTATGTGCATGCAGTCTATTGCACCCAGTACCTCCGGGTATTCTGCCACATGGTGGAAGAGACGCATATTGCTGGCCAACTCCTCCTTCGTTCGGGGGAAGTATATGTACTCATGACATGTAGTAACATGGCATCCAGGAACTGGTGTAGTACCCAGGATGCTGATGCCTGTGAGATCCCCATGATATCCCCAGTTGGTCTTTGAAATGTACTTGTAGCTAGTATTCGCAGGCTTACACATACCTTCGTATCCAGTGGGATGAGTTCCCCTCTGTTTGTTCTGGCTGTGAGGCGTGGCCTGCACAGCTCCACATGTTGTTGTAGGGTGTCCCTGTCCACCCTGTAATGCTATACTATTTCCAGATCATGTAGCCCCTGGTAGGTTAGCCTGGGTCTGAACACTCTCCTCCTCCTCCTCTGGTGCCTGTGGTGGTCATGTGCATCATCCTCCACACCATCTTCAGTCTCCAACACATGCTGATGGATCAAACCTATGGCAGCCCCTAACATGTACATAATAAAACTTCCCCGTGTGTATGCACCACTGGTGCAGAGTGTATGGGAATACACAAATGTGTGTGAGGTGCTTTAAACTTTATAGTATTGTGCTATGGATGCTGCTGATGTAAGTGGGTGTGTATGAACTATTCCAGCTGCTGCATGTCTTAATTATGGGTTTTGCAATGTGTACTGCAAGTGTGAGGCCTTTATTGTGGAGATCTACTTGCCTGCCTTGATTACTCTGTTGCCCTTTAATTCACTTTTAGACCTGGATCCCCTCCCATTATCAGGCATGCATCCACCTGCCGTCTTTCTTGTTTTGTACTTTCCCTACCCAGTCATGGTGAATTGTGCCTTGTAGCTGATATCCTGCATATCGACTTTGTTCTGCTTTGACACTTTGCTGTTTTCTTTGCAGCACAGCCCCTTCCCTTCCCTGTTCTGCAGGTAGCTGCTTGCAGCCCTGTTAGCTGTTGTCAATGGCCCACTGTAGGCTCCTAGGTGTTAATTAGCCATTTGTACTCCATTTTCACTGCTGCAGAATTTCCTTATTTCTTTCCTATATCCTTCCTGTTTCAGCTGCAATGCGCGATGTGCATACCCATTTATCGGGTTTATGCGTGTTTTCATCTCCATTCACATACATACTCGGTTACCTTGTGTGCTCTCCGCTAAGCATAGCTATGGGCAATTTGACACACCCCTATCCTGCAGCTTTGGCTAGCTATGGGCAGACCAGTTTAGCAATGCTCCAATGTGCTTACAGCAAAGGCGACACACCCCTCTCTTGATGTCATTTTTATCTCAAGGGCTCACCTCAGTGTTATAATGCTACGCTGTTTTGTGTATCCTTACATCAGCGGGAAATCTGTGATTCACTATTACTCCTCTAATTTGCATGGCATTGACTATTAATTCCTAGCTACTGCACATAACACTGTCACTGCCTCTTAGCAACCCTTGTGCCATGAGTATGGTGTAGCATGCCTGCCATTGACTATTATGGGGAAATCGTGATATGTGTTTCATTGCAGTTTTATTCTATATTTTTATATATTCCTTGCGATCTCTTTGGTGCACAGCTGCCCTGTGCTTCCACGTCACAATAATACGACTATATCTATTTAATGTTAATTTTATATTTTGTACATTTTTTTATGCCATTGGCTATATATTTAGCCATTGGCATATATTAACATTATAATACATGTGTTTGGTCGGCTGTCATGGCTCCAATTTTATGTTTGCAAAAATTGTAAACCGTTTTTTTTTTTTTTTTCGGTTTACATTTCTGCATGCTTACACTACACCTGCACCACTTGCTGAATCACTATATACCTTCATTTGCATGCTACACTGCTGCACATGGGGTGATTAGCATACAGGAGCTGTGTAGGCATAGCGTATGCAGGTAGTGCACATGGAAACAGCTCATACCTGAATCGCTCGGCGGCCATATTTGGTGTTTGATCACCAATGCTATGCCTGCACCTGGCGCAAGCTTCATGAATCCCGGGGATTGTTTAAGAAAAGTAGGCAATTTCTCTCTTAAATAATGTCACTTCATAATAGCAATAAGCCACTCAGGATTTACTCATACTTACTCACAAGTTATTCCTTAATTAAATTTCAAAACAAAAAATAAAATATTACTACAATATACTTGACATAATGACAAGGATTCGAATATGGTTGTGTCATTTTAGTCTTAAGATCTTTATGTTTAGCTAAGTTGTGCATTGTTATACATTGGTGTTGCTCTACTCTGACAAAAAATATACAAAATTCAGTTTTGTTTAGCTAGTTGCATAGATATAAGTAAGGGACCTTGATGAGTTTGGAAGGTTTGAACTAATGTACTTTTATCCTATTTTGAAGTATATAGTTTCACCAAAAATTATTTAGAGAAACATTTATTCTTAAGATCTTGGTGCCACTTGTGATGTTTTGGCATTAATATCACATGTATTTAAGATCAGAATGCCAGTGGTGAGAGTGATGTAATCTTACAAGAGGTGTGATGTATATAACAAGGACACAGACTTGATTTTTGAGTGACAACTCATTTGAGGCTCACAAAATAGAAACTACGTGCTACATTTGCACTGTATAATTATATTCCCACCCAAAATAATCTTTCCTTTAAAATTGTTTGGATGTCATAGCAAAGAACCAGTTCTGCCACAGAGAAGTTTATTTAAACAAGCTAAATACTGATGTGGTTTACACTTTGAAAAAAAAAAACATGATCTGCAGAACTTAAATAACTATACTACTCAGTGAGTGGCCAAAAAAAGGAAACATGGAAAGAAGTTCCTTCTTCAGTTCTAACACAGATGCAAAATTATCTTCTGCAACACAGAGCAAATTGTAAAGAGCAACAATTAGAGTGTTGGCATTCCTCTTTGCTTAGCATATACTTGCATTTTAAACAGCAGGCTTTAGTACTGTTGTGTTATATCAAATAGGAGGCAGGCACCTACACACATGAATGCAGAAACAGTGTCGCCTCTGCTGTGTCATAATTTAGTACAACCTAATTAAGAAAATATGATTCAAAAACACATGAAATCTGATTCAAAGTCCTGCTTTTATATTGTAGACCACTTAGCAAAGGAAAATGATAAAATAAAGTGGGATGACAACTCACTAACATGAAAAACTGATCCTATTAGATCAAGAAATGTAATGGCAAAGAAATATTTCTAATAGCTGCAGTTAAAGTTCATTATTAACCATTAACTTTAATTAATTTGTTCCCAATGTATGCATTACCTAATTCATGGTCGCATGGGAGTAGAAGTACATAAAAGAAATGAAAGAGTACAAATTCCCCCATGAAATAAAAATCAAATAAATAAATAAACAAATACATAATACTAATCCTTTACAGGACAGTCACTCAGAGACAACCGTTGCTACTTTATAATATGTTATGTATGAATAAAGCAATATGCCACAAAACACAACACAACAAATACGTCCAGATTTAGCCCACCTTTAAGAAAATCTTGAAGAGAAATAGTTGACCTTCTAGTATATAAATGTACATTTACTCACTTCACTAGAAAAATAGAATATACATAATTAATATTCATATCTTCATAACAGAACAGGCAGAAAAACTGAAACAAAGAGACCATTTTACAGTATAGTGTATACAACACTTCTAAATTGGCCAGCTTAAATACTGATTCCCTTATGAAATAGTTAGCTAAAATTATACCAAAACAAAATGCTGTTTTCATCTTGTTCTTGCCTCACTGCAAATGCAATTAGAATGCAAAGACGTTTTGCAAGTGGGTTTAATGAAGTAAAAACGTTTGGTTGTAAAAGTTCTTAAAAGACATTCTAACCTAATGACCTTATATAGGATACTAAGAACTGTTCTGAGTGCAGTGATTTATATAGTCAGTCCATTTCACTATTTAAGTCTTAATTCCCTCTGCTGCTAAAACAAAATTTCAGAAACTGCTAACTTAATATTAAGGAGAGTATTGATGGAAAATGATAGGCCAAGCCAACTGAATATGTCAGCATGTTTTGAAAAATGCACTGGAAAACAGAATATAAAAAAAACCTTGAAAACTTGCAACAAACTGGATTATACATTAACATCCTGTGTGCCTAAAATTCAGCAACTCCATTGCTCTCATCCACTCATTAAGAACTGACACACTTATTTTCAGCTGCAGCAGACTACGGAAGTCAGTAGTGGTGCGTAACTTAATTACTGAAACGTCTGATGTGCAAGCTGAAATGTAAAACAAACATAGGAGCGATGTGTATTTGTAACTGTTTATTGATAGCAGGTCACATTGATATTTTTGAATAATGCATGAAAGGAGAATGATGGTGTCCCAATTGCTTGATATGACTAGTAAGGTACATGCAAAGGGGATATTGTAGTTAATAATGGGTCAAAGCAAAACACAGTACAAGAAGGGGAGGACTTCTTCTGAGATGAAAGATATCGTTTTTGCACTGAGCTGTGGAATGTAAAAGGATTTTCAAACCATTATTGCAATGTGATGGTCAAATGTTAGAGAGCTATCCATCCATGAGACAAGGTCTCTCCTAACCTTTACATTTTGAAAAGATATGTTATACATGCTATAGGTTAGAGTTTGCGAGTGTTTACCAAAACCTAGAATGTTGCCCTTTTTTCTCTCAAAATTTTTTTTTTATTTTTCAAATACATTTGAATGAATTCCATAGGTTTTATACATAACATCTTAAATAACTATATACACTATTTACATTAGTCTGACACTATAACAGATCTTAATGTATACAGTTACTTTATAAGTATGTCCAATCCATTATCAGAGTAGCTGATCAATTATTGTGTAGTGCCAATCAACGATAAGACTTTTCCCCAAGGGTTGTTGATAAATGCCTTTGGATAAATTCTTAGTTCTTTAATTTTAATTTCCAATAATGCTGTGGTCTTCAGTAGGCAGTAGAAGTCTTCCAAAGTTGGTATTGTGTTTGTATTCCATCTTCTTGTTATACACTTTCTTGAAATTGCAAGTATAGTCCCTACTAGATACATATTTGACCTATTCAAATGAGGACCTTTGTTCACATTTAATACTACAAGAGCTTTAGTTAAATAAAAGGATCCATTAAATAAAGCTTGTAGAAAGTTATTAATACCATTCCAAAATGGCTCAGTTTTAACTCAATCAAAGAAAATGTGGTTCCAGTCTGCATTGTGTACTTGCTCACATCTCCAACATATTCTTTTTATGGAAGAACTAATTTTAACAATTCTGTCTGGGGTTAAGAATGCTCTGTACAAGCATTTCCAATTAAAAACTTTCCAATATTGTGTAAAGGATGCATATTTTATCTATAATAACATATTTGTTTTAATATCTGCAGTTAACTGTATTGAGTGTCATTTTGTTATATATTTCCAGTATGAGGTTTAATGTGAACATTTTTGATGTTGAGCTTGACCCCATTTTTAATATACTAACTATTTACACTTTTAAGCTCCTGGTGAAGTACATTTATCAGAAGCAGACTTGACAACGACTATCGTGTTATAGTGATCTGCAGACATTGTTAACCACACATTCTCATTTGATGAGTGGAGAACACAGAAGTAGATGGTGAACAGCAGAAGTCTCAGCACACATCTCTGAGGTTGTTGTCACTTGTCTTGTATATTTAAAGAGACAGTAAAGAATTGTAATGGGTTCAAGATATTTTTTGTACATAAACACATCAGGAACTGGAACTGGAACATGTTCTTAAACTGACTGACTCTCTTATTACTTAAAACACACTCACACATGCATCTTCATTCATGCCTGCATTTACTCTGACTGAAAGTACAAAATGGCACTGATCTTGCACGTGCTCAGTAATTTATATGCATGTGCTATCTACCTACAGTGGCAGACAAGGTACAATATACTCAGTGATCTACATCCTCCCTCTTTAATTTGTTTGACATGCAATAGGAGACCAAAATACTTTACATGCTAGATATCACATCAGCATTTCAACAACAAATCTAAACTCAAGCCCAAGTTGCTGTGTATTTCAGATTGGGTCTGGAAATTCTACCCAATCTGGTCACATTAAATATTTGACTGGATTTAGCAACAGGGATAGCCTCTGGAGAATCTTTCTCAATTGAAACTTCACAGATTACATCAGGATTACTTGCAGAAAGTACACTGTCTACCGGAATTCATACAAGTGTAGAGTCATTGGCACAGGCAATCTCCTGCAGCACTGATTCAGAGACTGGCAATATATGTCTTCAATTCTTTCTGAAATCCATTCCTTCAGATTGTATGATTTAAGATCTTGGTTCCTCACAAAGGTTTTTGATGATACCCATTCGGTCATATCCTTTTGATATTTACATTCTCACAACTTCTCCTTGTCTTAATGGCCTAAGAGGTTTGCTGGGCTTATTGAAGTACAAGTTTTGTGACTGACATTTTCTCGAAAGTTGAGCCTTGACATCCTGTTGGTCTTTACGTTTGGCACCAACAATTATTTACTGATCAGTAAAGCTGTTCTCATCTGTCTGGACATTAATCTCTGAGCAGGTGGACCAAGCAAGTTATCTTGAGGAATGTTTCTGAGATTGAGTAAGTTAAGAAAAACATCATTACCATCTCTCTTGGATTTCTCCAACAAAAGTTTTGCACTCTGAACTGCACGTTCAGCTAATCCATTGGACTGTGGATACTTAGGACTACTAGTAACATTAACAACCCTCCAAGACTGAGGATATTTATTAAACTGCTGACCTATAAACTGTGCACCCTTGTCAGATATGACTTTATGTGGACTATCATGGACAGAAAAATGTGTCTTTAACTTAGTAATGACTGTGCTGGGCATTAAGTTAGGAAGAACGTCAATTTCAAACCAGTTCGAATAATATTCTACTAATACCAAGTAATGACCATTCCATTCAAAAGTATCAGTAGCAATCATCAACCATGGTAATTCACAAATCTGGTTTAGCTGAAGTGGTTCTTTTTGTTGGTGTGATTTAGTACTACTGTGGATAGAACATACTAGAGTATCCTTCTCTGTATTGTTTGAAAAAGAAGACCAAAATACTATGTCTCTTCCCATTCTTTTGGTTGAATCAGTACTCAGGTAACCATGATGCAAAATTTTGATATATTCTTATTGTAATGCTTTAGGAATTATCACTTTAGGACCTTTCATGATGATTTCATCTTTCTCATGAGCTCGTCTAGGTCAGGAAAATACTGTTGTATGTCAAGTGGTAGACTGGTTTGTTGTGCTGGCCATCCTTTACTGATAACATGGATCAGCATCTGGAGAACTGGGTCTGAAGCTGTGTGACTTCTGAGTTCATCAAGACATAATGATGAAAAATTTCAGACTTCCATGACTTCAAAGTCTGCTTTCTCATGTTCATGTTGCTCTGTTGTTTGTCTGGCTGCTCATGACAAAGCATCTGCAAATTATAAATATTTGCCTTTTGTATAGACAATATTGAAATTGTACTTCTGCAATTTTAACACCCTGCATTGCAGGTGTGTTGGGGCTGTAGGTAATGGCTTTTTTAAGATCGTTACTAGAGGTTGGTGATCAGTCTCTATTTTGATAGGTCTTCCATAAATATAATCATTGAGCTTTGACCATGTGAACACTATGGCTAAAAGCTCTTTTTCTATTTCTGCATAATTTATCTCTATTTGAGTTAAAGCTCTGGATGCATAGACTACTGGTATGCCTTCCTGAAGACATGCTGCACCAAGACCATACTTTGAAGCATCGCAAGAAAAAGTTATAGGTTTGTGAACATCATAATATCTCAATGTGGATGGACTTGCAATTTTCTTCTTCAGAATATGAAATGCTCTTTGGTGTTGTTCCAACCAAAACCAGTTAACATTTTTGGATGTCTGCTCATGTAAGGGTGCTGGGATGAACTTTCCTAAATAGTTGAACATACCAATAAAACATTGTAAAGATATGACATTCTCTGGAACCGTCATCTCAAGAATAGCTGCTTGCTTAGACGGATCTGGTTGTAAGGCAGAACTGGTAAACAAATAACCCACATAAGTAACTTCTTTCAGTTTGAATTTGCATTTCTGAGAATTCAGTTTAAGACTGACTTCACGTACATGGTCTAGAAATTTCCTGAGATTTCTATAGTGTTCACCTTCACCATCACCCCCTACAATAATGTCATTTATTATGATAGCACATGGATAATCAGAAAAAAAAACTAGCTCCATTGCACGTCGAAATATTTCACTGACAGAATTTATCCCAAATGGCATTCTGAAAAATCTGTATCTACCAAATGGTGTACTGAAAGTGGTTAACAATGAGGAAATCCAATCCAGCAAAATTTGCCAAAAGGAACTTTTGATATCAGAGACTGAAAAAATAGTGGCATTTGGTATGAGAGCAGCTACTTCTTTGACTGTATGCATTAGATGATGAAGACACTTAAGTGCTTTGTTTAAGTCTCTTGGATCAATACATATTCGAATATCATCTGAGCTTTTCTTATGAGCTATGACCATGGAGGATACCCATTCAGTCAGTTCTTCCACTGGAGCAAGGGCAACTAAATTCACCATTTTATCTAGTTCTGCTTAAGGGCAACTAAATTCACCATTTTCCATGTCCTGCTTTTACTTTACTTTGCTCTGCATTGCTACTGGAATCTTCCTTGCTGGTCTGATATCTGGGCTTACTTCATGGTTTAATTTCATGAAATATGTGACTGGACGTTTGCCAAGCTCATCTTTGAAAATATCAGCATATTCACAAAAAATATTCTGTGCAAAACTATCATTGTTCATACTTATGTGGTGGGCCTCTATTAAATAAAATCAGTCACATTCTCAAACTGTCTTTGAGGCCTAACAGTGACTGCACGTCTTCTTTTGACTATGTAAAACTGCAAGTCATAGCTGTTTCCAGCAGAATGGAGTGAAAGAATTACTGCACCATCAATATGAATCACTTCACCACCATAAGCAACTAGTTTTGCACACTTTGCTGAATCAAGTTTCTCACCAGCTTGTACTCTGGCAAACAGTTGTGCTGATGTAACATTGTACTTGGATCCAGTGTCTATTTTAAGCTCTACAGGTTTCCATTTAATCTGTACAGCAGAAAATATTTCACTCTTTGCTGATAACTAATAGTCTACTGTATTAACTGTTTCATCTATCATAGAGAGGCCATCAACATAAAAAGTTAACTCACAGCTCTCATCTGATCTACTTGCTTCTTTGGATACTCTCTTTTAATAAAAGATTGTGCCACTTCAGACTTGCAAAGCCTTTTGAAATGATTCCAGTTCTTACATGTGTGACATTGCTGACCAAAACTAAGCACTTCTCCTGTTTAGGTTCATGGCTGTTGCCACAATTGCAACAGTTAACAATAAGGTTGGCTGCTTTGGCCCCATTTGGTTTATAGTTAAGGATGGGTACTGCCACACTCTTCAGTTTATATTTCTTTTTCATCTTAGCTTTCTGTTGTATACCATCAACATTTGCACTGGTAGATACTGCAAGCATGCTTTTCTCACTCGTAAGCATATTTGTGTGCTTTTCTGTAACCTCCTGTATTTGAAAAATCTCTATAGCTTTGTTCAATGTGAAATCACTGTCTCAAAGCAAAATCTTTCTCACTGCATCATTATTAACACCACACACAAGCCTGTCTTTTATCAACTCATCTTGTAAATAACCAAATCTGCATGTTTTTACTTTATTTCTCAAGTTAGTAATATATGTTGCTATAGTTTAAAACAGGCTTTTGATTTCTTGTGCAAAATGTGTGGCTTTCCATTGTAATATGCATTTGAGGGTTACACATTTCTCTAAATTTATGTTTTAAGCACTCTGGGTCTTCCCGTAGTTCAGCTTTTATCACAATATGGCAGTTTTCTCCCTTTCCTGCATACATGGGAGGTGCATACACAAATGAATGTTCCCTCTCAATGGCTTCTGAGCCAGCTAAATTAAGGAGTATTACAGATTTTGAATGTGCATCTTTATCAGAAAATGCAGCCGTAGGAGAATATCATATTCTTGCTCAAACACTCTCCAATTCTCAGAAACATTGTTATCAAACACCAGTGGTCCAGGTCTGTGAAATCCCTCTGTCAATAACAACATTTGTTGAAATATAAGCATAGACCAAGTACTTGTAATTATGCCCCAAAACACAAATATCTCTCTGAAATGGCTTTGTTTCAAAACCGCAAACACTGCAAATATTCCAAAAACCTTGGATACTTTGAATAGCTTTAGTTATTGTGAAAAAGTAGTACATTGTGAAAAAAATTGGTTGCTTTAGCTTTTTCATACATTTTAAACACTTCTGAAATTATTTCGACCACTTCTGTAATTATTTTGAATACTTTTATCAGTATGTCGCTATTTCAGACATTTCTTTTATCTCAGTAATTATTTCAAATGTTTTGAATGCTTCACCACTTATTCTGCGACTGAAAAATCATCTAAACTAGTTTAAGAACCTTTGAATAACCACTGACCTGTTTTCAAGTTCACGCCTGTATATTTATCCACTTTTAACTTTGTGCCTCATGGTTCGTGAGCTGCTTCACCTTTGAATCCCATTCTGACACCATGTCACTTGTCTCATGTATTTAAAGAGATGCTGAAGTGTTGTAATGGGTTCAAGGTGTTTATTGTACACAAACACATCAGGAACGGGAACTGGAACATGTACTTAAGCTGACTGACTCACTTATTACTTCAAGCACACTTGCATGTGGATCTCCAGTCATGTCTGCATTTCACTCTGACTGACTGTACAAAATGGCACCAATCCTGTCCAAGCTCAGTAGCTTAGATACACATGCTATCTAGCTACAGTGGCTGACTACGTACAATATACTTAATGATCTACAGTTGTCATGGTCACCTTCGTGCAATGAGAGGATACACCAACTAGTTTTACCATTTGGGTCTTGTCTATAAACCAGATGGCTATTCATCTAACCATGTATAGGTCAATTTGGTGCTCCTTCAACTTGCTTGATTTATTTGCATGTTGCATGACATTGAATGCTTTAGCGAGGTCAAGGTACACTGGATGGTCAGTCTGTTCACTGTGCACAGTTTGAGAAACTCTCTAAAAGATGTTTACCAGATTCATGAGACAAGATCTACCCTTGAGAATACAAAACTGCTGGAGGTTAAGACTGATATGATTTTTTGATATCACAGTTATCACAGTTATCACAGTTAATTAGATCAGTTATGATCACACAAACTTGAGCCCGACAGTTAAAAGACCACTTATAAAGTTGTAAAAACACTGCCGCCGCTAGAAATCACTCACCAAGACTTTATTATTGAACTCACAAACAGTTAAAACAGATTGAGTGCTTTCTTCCCTTCCAAAGGGATTTCATCTGAATCTATTAACATTCAATAATTCCCCCCTTAAATACTTTTTTTAATGTGATGATGTCATTCATTGAAAGCCATTACTGCTCATTTAAAGTACTAGATGCATAAAATTCTATTATATTTTAAATATTCTTAAAACAACTATATAAATACTTTCATAAGTATTGTTTAAAAATAGATAACATATATGAAATGGTGATTACCATCTCAATTATGAACTTTTAAAATAATAATTGGTTGTCTGAAACAATCATTTCTTATATCCCACTTGCTTATTTAAAATAGGCTTAATAGAAATGATTTCATTTAAGCCTGGTGGAAGACCTGCTTGCAGTTTAATTTGCCATTTAGTCTCCCTGTCTTCTATATGACTCCTGAAGTCACCACCTCTCGGATTTCTTCTAACCTTCTCTAAAATGGTAAAGGTAAATTCTTTACAACCCTGGGATGTACTAATATTTTTAAATAGGGCATTATTAGGGTTTTTAGTACTCGTTTGGTATGTGTGTTCATAAATCCTGTCCCTCAGGCTTCTCTCTGTTTTACCAACATAAAAACTGGGACAGGATTTACACATAGCCAAGTATACTATCCCAGTTGACTGACAATTCCCCTTTCTGGTCTAACTGTAGTTCCTAATAAATTATTGATTTTAATCAACCCATCTTGACAAATGTGTCTACATTGTGAACAATTTCCACATTTTACAGTACCAAACTTACTGATAGATGTTAATGGCATTTTAAAATTCTTTTTTATGTTGGTAAAACAGAGAGAAGCCTGAGGGACAGGATTTATGAACACACATACCAAACGAGTACTAAAAACCCTAATAATGCCCTATTTAAACATATTAGTACATCCCAGGGTTATAAAGAATTTACCTTTACCATTTTAGAGAAGGTTAGAAGAAATCCGAGAGGTGGTGACTTCAGGAGTCACATAGAAGAGAGGGAGACTAAATGGCAAATTAAACTACAAACAGGTCTTCCACCAGGTTTAAATGAAATCATTTCTATTAAGCCTATTTTAAATAAGCAAGTGGGATGTAAGAAATGATTGTTTCAGACAACCTGTTATTATTTTAAAAGTTCACAATTGGGATGGTAAACACCAATTCATATATTTTATCTATTTTTAAACAATATTTATGTAAGTATTTATATAGTTGTTTTAAGAATATTTAAAATATAATAGAATTTTACGCACCTAGTACTTTAAATGAGCAGTAATGGCTTTCAATGAATGCATCATCACATTAAAAAAAGTATTTAAGGGGGGAATTATTGAATGTTAATAGATTCTGATGAAATCCCTTTGGAAGGGAAGAAAGCGCTCAATCTGTTTTAACTGTTTGTGAGTTCAATAATAAAGTCTTGGCGAGTGATTTCTAGTGGCGGCAGTGTTTTTACAACTTTATAGATCAGTTCCATAGCTTTTTGTATAAGACTTTTAAGAATTATGGGTTTGTCATTTCCAGACTGTGTGGTGGATCCACCCTTTTGGATTGTTAAGTTAAGGGTGAAAAGGCTGAGGAGTAGGTCAGCCAATACATGCTTAGTGTTATTAAATAGATAACTGGTTATGATATCAGGGCCCATGGATGGGGTGTTCTTTGTTTTGAGAGTACCTTCATTAGATGCTGGGTAGTGGATTGAGTCGATAAGAGATAAATATGTTTAGAGTAGATGTCTCTAGGGTGAGATTAGCATGGAATGTATCAGCGAGTGTGGTGGCAAAATCCGTTGAGTCAGAGTTCTTTATATCATTATGAATATGGGTATTGTTTCATATTTTCATGGCATAACTAAAGAAGGACTTGTAGTTATATTTGGCTTCTGCAGCTATTTTGAGTTCATGCGATGCCTTTTTTTTTCTTATGTCTTTTCATTTTTTTATCTAGGTACTTGGTGTTCAACTAAACTTTGTTGTTATTTTTCTGCTATATTGGTTTAGGTGTTTCTTCACTGCATTATTCAGTTTATTTATGCTTGAGGTCCATCACACTGCTTTGGTTTAAAACCTCTCCTGGATCTAGATGTGACTGTCAAATTAATACATTTGCTCAGGTGTGAGTATAACTTTTCTGAATAATTTTTTATAATAATATAATTTTTGATAATACTGTTATACTTGAAATTAGAGACTTCATCATAGAACTGTGGGAGATATGTCTGAAGTCCTTGAACTCAGTAAAATGTGTTTCTGGTGGTTTACAGTTTCTGATGAAGACAGTTACTACATTATGATCTGATTTGACTGATGAGTAGGCTACCTTGAAGATGGTATGCACAGATATTAAGTTTGTGAAGACTTGGTCAAGTATATATGTTCTCCAGGAGGTTCCTTAATGATCTGGTCCAGGGAGCTTTTTATAAAATGTAAGAAAGTCTGAGCATATTATGCATTTGTGGCACATGTTCCCCATTTAGTCATTGGGGAGGTAAAATCCTCAAGGATAACTGCATTTCTGTTTAAGGCAGTTCATCAAGAATATTGGGAAGTGTAACTTTCAATTACTACTTTAGACTTTATCTTGATCACTCTCATAACTTCTTTCTTCATACTGAGTACCTATTTGAGAAAATTTTCAAACAATTAAAAGCATGTTGCTCAGTTTCTAACCACCTCACTCCAGAAACCATGATAACATTAGCCAAAGAAGGGCTCACATCAAGGGTAAAGTGCAGCTCCCTCTCACTCTCTAAACCTGTCATACAATTCAGGTATCTCACAGCTCACTATAAATCATGTATTCACTTTATAAGAAGTGTTCAGTCACCATTTATAAGGTTCATAGGTAGTTACTTGTCTTGTAGCCTAGGAGACCATTAAGGAGTCTAGCCCATTTTCCCAATTGCCCCACAGCACAGTCTGGTTAAGTGACGTGATCAGATTCACACAGTTGGTAAATGGAGGCTAAGGGAATCAAGCCCCTATTACAGGAAGCAGCTCATAGCCTTAATCTTCTGTGCTGACATACTCTATGCTTACCTCACAGAATCTTTGATTCTATGACTGGCTTAGGTAGCAAATATTAAGCCAGAGTTACCACAAACTTCAGAAACAACTTGTCACGAGCAACATGTCTATGCATAGCAGTAATTCAGATCAAAGAATGTGTTCTCATCCCATAATGTTGTAGTGTCTATCACTGTTTAAACAGCATCTCTGTAACTCTTTGAAGAATGCCAGCTGGCTTCCAGCAACTGCTAGAGCCATCTTTCTACTATTATATTTTTACATATAAGTTGATTAATTTCAGATTTTGACAATGTCAATCAAACTTCACATTGCATTCTCCTAATAAGACATGTGGGACTTCCCACAATATTTACTTCCCTGGACAGGGGTCCAGGGAAGTAAATATTGTGAGAAGAAATAGTCAGGGAATTGTTATGGCTAGGCTTGTATAGGCCCTAAGGCTGATAGCCTAGTACCAACCTATGAAACTATGAACCTATAAACCACTCCAAACACAGCATTTTAGTGCTCAGACCATATTTAGTAAGCCTTTCACAAACTGATACAAGCTAAGTGAAACAATATGACCAAAAAATGTACAACTGATCTAAAATATAAGGCATTTAGATCAAAACTAAAAAACAAAGTACTTATTTGACAAAAAAGCCACAAGGGTTTGAAAGATGCTGACTGATCTTATGACTAAATATACTGTTCTTGACATTTTAATATACATTTCCAGTGTATCTATGTTTGGTTTGGTGCAGAACAAGTTGAATGACATTACATAACTCTTCTACTACTGTAAATTTCATCTATAAATGCTATCTCTGTAAATACTGTCTTCCTGAAAATCCACATAAGTGTTTCTCACATCCTCTCACAGACACTAATATTATTTTATTTGTCTATTACAAGCATTTCAGTTGTTAACTTATTATCTTCCCTTTGAAATGTAATTCTCAGTACAATGCACAACGTTCTTCAACTTTCTCATAAAAACTTATTGCCATTTTACCTTATTACTATGAAATTAGCTACCAGGATAACCATTTTTAAAACAATAAGGAACAATGAGAATTTCAACTACACAAATTTCCAAAATTAACTCACATCTTGCACTTGGTCAGTTCTGAAACAATTACCACTTGAAGAAGCTGTAAATTACTTTAATACCAAATTCCTATCCATCCTTGACACACTTGCACCAGCACGGACTATTAGAACCAAAACAAAAGTTGCTCCTTGGATCTCAAAAGAAACAAGACATAAAATGCTACCTAGAAATAGGGCTTGGGCCACTTCAAGGACCACAAAAAAACCCTATAGATCAACTTAGATACAGACAGCAGGTCTATATCATATGAGCGAATCGCACAAATTTTGAACGCTCATAATATTGAATGTACCAGACCTCGAAGTGCTTTTTCTGACATCGTAGTACAGTGAAGAATGGAATATTTGCCCTTTCCTCACTGTAGTGTGATCTTGGAGTTGGAATATATATTTAGCGGGGGGGGCACATCCCCCCACAATAGGAAGTTCAAGGTCCAGTACATTTGATGATAGTTCAAAATTTGTGCAATTCGCTCATATGATGTAAACCCACAGACAGCTAAGAAATGAAACAAAAACATCCACCACATTAGACAAGAAAAACTATTACTGTCATCTACAAGAAAAACACCAAAACAAGCCCCAAAAGTTTTGGGTATGTATAAAAAAACTCCTTAGTTCAGGACAGTCCTCCACTCCTGCCCCCTTGGATTCTAACCAAACCCCCCCAGCAGAAATTGCCAATACCTTTAACAGCTTCTTTAAAACAACCATCCAGAACCTAGCTAACCAATTATCCCCTGGATGCCCATACTCTCCGGCCACTACACCCTGATCCCAACTCCCCTGTAACTTCAAGTTAGTTTGCACATCTTTGATCTGAAAATTACTTACAAAACTAAAGCCTACCACCCTGTTGGCTGATCTCCTCCCTGCAGAATATCTATAAAAAGCTGCAGATGCCATAGCATACCCCATTACTATCCTGATCAATAGAACTATAACTGAAGTGTCCATTCCCTCCGTCTGGAAGATATCCCATGTCATCCCACTCCATAAAGGGGGTAGCTCTACTGAACTTTCAGAATATAGACTCATAGCTGTTCTGTTACCCTTGGCTAAAATTATGGAAAAGTCCATCTACAATTAACTCCTGAACTATCTTATCCATAATAATCTTCTAGTCAACACCCAACATGGCTATAGACCATTCCATAGTACAACCTCAGCCCTCCTCTCCTTCTCTAACGTCATTAACTAACACCAAAACAATAATAAACGTTCCCCTGCTATCTTTCTCGATCTTTCAAAAGCCTTTGATATGGTAAACCACCAAATACTCATAAACACTTTGAAATCCATCTCCCTAGAGGACCAGGCCATCCAGTGGTTTCAATCATATCTCAGTGGTAGACAGCAGGCTGTCCTATGGCAGAGCAAACTATCCACCCTTTTACCCATCACCCTCAGAGTACCCCAAGGTCTACTATTATTTTCCATTTTCATCAGTGATTTGTATAAGGTCATCCCAAATGCAACATGCATTCAATATGCAGATGACTCCACTTTAGTGTGCTCCGACACTTCACCTACAGAGTTGCAGATTCTATCCCAAAATACTTTTAAAACATTTGAAAATCGGCTCCTTAACTGTCATCTCATATTAAATCCTAATAAAACCAAACTTCTGCTTTTCTCCCCCACTCAACAGGTCTGCCCCTATAACCCTTACATTGAAATCCAGCAACAGCACCATTATTTCCCCAGATTCCTTAACCAAACTGTTAGGAGTTATAATAGATAATAACCTTAAGTTTGATCTGCATATCAATAAAACTATTAAAACAGTTAATAAAAAACTTGGCTCACTATATAGGATCAAGCCCTTCCTAAAGCCATTAGCCAGAACTGTAATTGTTCATACACATCTACTCTCTACCCTCCTCTATGCTTCCCCTCTATTTACAAACCTTAGCAAAACTGACCTTAATAAACTTTCTAGTAGCTACAATCATTAGCCTACAGAACACATCACTGTCATAACCTAAATCTACTAGGATGCCCTGAACTGCCTAACCTACTTCAGGTTAACCAGCTAATAGTTGCACACAAGATCATCTACCAACCAGATAATACACTCGTACTTACAAACCTCATCACCCCGTACAGTAACCTTAGTGCACTTCGTTCATCTGAAAGATGACTAGTTCAAACTCTCAAATCCATCAACACAACCGGTAAATCTCTGTTGGCTAACTCTGTTGGCAAAACCTAGAAATCTCTTCCTGCTAATCTTACATCTGAACTCTCTCTCTACCTCAATTCAAAAAAAGTCTGATTCAGTACTTTAAAAAACGATGGCTATGTCCTTGTCCTAATCCAGACTAACTCTAACCATCACTCATGTGCACATGGAGGACTTCTGCCTACACTTTTTTTCTTCACTTATAAATCCTATGACCTCCTTGGATCTACTACCAGGTTAGTCTACTAGGCATTCAATACCCTATTATTCTTAAAAACATTGTCTATAATTTTCCATCTGAGTAAAATGTAATAATTTGTTTGTCTAACTGTTTTTGTGTTTGTTTACATCTGCGCTTAAATCCTTTTTATTTGTGTTTTATTTTGTGTTTTAAACTGTAAAAATGTAACAATTTGTTGAATGTCTTTTTGGAGTTTTTCTCCCCGGGCCTCCACTGAAGATGGACATGTATCCAGTTGGGCTATCCCAGTAAACAAATGTAAAATAAATAAATAAATAATAAATTCATCAAAAATAGATATGCATTATGTTGCTATTAAATTTTCTTCACTTGAAATGTATTTACTTGCTAAACCTACCATTGATTACTTTGTTTACTTATTCTTCACTTTGTTTTTTCTCTTTTCATTTATAGAACTTGAACCATTTAAACTGCATATACCAGTGACTCCTCAACTGTTCAATCTCGGCTTTGCTAAAGATGAAGTCTGTAAAGTTAGATTCTGTGTCATATAACAGTCTTCAGTTGGTTATCTGTCTAATCCTTGTGTATTGCTTTGATTATACCTGGGCAATGCCTGAAAATGGTGCCAGAAAGCATACACATTCACTGTTAATAAATTGTAATAAAAAAGTAAAATAATGAAATTGACTCAAATTCCATTGCGGTTTCATGCAATTATATTTGGATGATACCTGATTTAAGGTAAATGACTTTTTAAAAATGTGACATACACAACAATATGTATATCTGTTTCGACAGACAAAAGTGAGCGAAAGAAATTACAGACTTAAAGGAAGATTGTTGATTTTTTAGCTTTTTCAATATGAGAGAAATGATAGACAATTCCTACACACATATACAGACAGACAGACACACACACACACACACACACACACACACACACACACACACACACACACACACACACACACACACAGGTACACACATTTCCAGGTGTAGAGCAGGTACACTAAATGGCAGAAAGTGATGAACAACATGTTCAGGATAGCAAAGTAAGTGTAAAATAACTATTTGCCACCTAGTTGTGATGAAAGGAATTAATATTCTAGCAAATTATTTTAGATACTGTTCATACAATATTCTGTTATTATGCAACTGATAGTCTCTCATTGTTATTGGGGGTTGCATTTTTCATTACAGCAAAGCTGCTAATTGCCACAGCAATGACATTAGTGCTGTGGAATTTGCTTTATCAGCTAAAATATCACTGACATTTTAAAGCAGCACTGTTATATATTATGGTAAAACACAGATGTATCATTTTGCAATTGTTAGAATTTTATATCCTCTGGTAGATTTGAAAACTGAAATAGGCTTCATATAAATATGCAGTTTCATTTGATATTTATTATGGTTTTGCAATGTAACAACCATCAGTGATAAGAAGTATCATAAGGCATACTTCTGGTTACCCGTTACTGTTGTATACCTGTGCCAATGACAACAGGCTGCATCAGCTTCTACCTCTCAGCTGTCTCTATTTTGTAGGGATATCCCCTGATGTTTCTCAAACTTTTGTTCAATTCGTTCTAAAACTGGAAATAATTTTAAGAATTTCTAACATTTCTAAGATAATAGTACAAACATTTAAAATATGTCCCTAATTTGGGGCCTTCCCTTCATTCTTTTTTACTTTGTTCCAAATTCTATTGGCAAATGTTGAGAGCTAACTTTTCTAGAACCACAGCAAGTAAGCATGATGCTAACAATTCATCAATCACAAATACACTGACAGCTGCATGCAATGTACCATGGGATGACTTATTTTTGAAATGGCAATGCTGTATCTTAGTCTTAAAGTGATTCACACTCACAATACAGACACTACTCAAGGAGAAAAAAAAAACACTAGAGCTGAAAGCTGTGGAAGTGTGGAAGGAAATTAGACAAAAAGTTATGATGAATGGTATTATGCATAGAGCCACTGTGCAAAACAATATGAACACAATCAGGAGCAGTCAGCTGGAAGCACATTGTTCCTTAAAGAGGCAAGCCCAGGTGCAAAGTAGCAAAGTTAAATGAAAGTCTGGTTGGCAAAACAAAATAAATATAGAAAATAAAAGCAATAGTCGAACAGGAAATCTTTAACCAGGAACTTAATTATCCATCTAGCATTTTTTTCTGCTGTAAACACTAAAACGCCTGTCGTCATGTCATACTGATTTATTTGTGTGTTTGAGCATGTGTGTGCGTGCGTGTGCATGCGCATGTGTGTGCATGCGCGCACATGTGCGTGTGTGTGCATGTGCACACACACTGCCTATCAGGTGGATAATGGCTTTTACATTTTTTTGTCTTTTCACAACATAGTGATAAAGTTAAAGTACAAAAAACATGAATGACCAGATGTCTGCAAAGGCATTTTATGCTTTTCAAAATGAGGATACCTTACCACCTGGCAGTATAAACCTTCGCTCTAGATGATGTCATTGCTGATGTGACAACCTTTCCCCATGTACAAAATGGGAAAAAAATGGTCATGGATGGATGGATGATTGATGAATAAGTTAATAAGAGCTCTTAAGTTTAACTGAATTACTAAATTACCTCTATCTAAATTTAAATAATGTCACAGCTGCATGCTTTCCAAGAAAAAAAAAGAAAAGATGGTGTATATTCAGTAATATGAGCTATTGCCCAACAATTACTAACTACATATATTCACATGCTACACCTTTACTCACTACTGATCATAGCCTGTTGTAATTTGTGGTGGAACATATAATTACAATAACAGCAAACGAGGAGACACCTGCACCCACACATGGCTTGGCCTGTTATTACATAGTTTCCAGGAAAAGGTATGCTGCTCCCAAAGTGGTATCCAATTTCACTTTTAAACCATAGTTATAAATCATTTATGTCTACACTAGCTACAAGAATGGCAAAGGCATTGCCAAATTTGATAGATATGGATGACATGATTTTGTTTTGTTTTGTTACAAGTGGAAAAAAGAATCAATAGTCTGTTCATTCTTTGGTATTGTAGGCATGAGCATAACAATGCAATGTCACATGAAGGGTAATTCTACAGAATGTTATTTTTAATATGACAACATAGAAGCCTCTAGAAAAGTAGAAAAGGTGCTCATTACACAGGTAGGAAGAAGATTAACTCAGATATGAACATTTTTGTGAAATAAATATTTAGGAAAGGTTTAATCCTTTAGATTGTAGCCAGGGACTTGACACAAGGGGGGGGGGGGGTAAATGAGACAGGAGGTCTTCCTAGAAATTATAACATGCATGTATATCTGTGGACAACAGAGCTGGAGAAACTCTAGACAAAGCATGAAAATTGTACATTAAAAACATTAAAACTGAGGAGATGAGAGTAAGCGTCCCAAAACCCAAGCAACACTTTATTTTAGATTAGAGGTTGTATAAAGGCTCTTATCCTAGACAAATGTACTGTAGTGCAGCTGAAGAAGAATGTCTGAGGGATCCACAATACAGAGAAGTATTCAGTGTACTAACAAATGGAGCGGGTGTTTAAATGTAGTAAGTAGATGGCGTACTTGTACTGCAGCACTATAGAAAAAGTGTCACTTTTTGTGTTCTGGTCAGTGTATCCTTCCCTACTGTGTTAACTTGAGAAATAATTACCTTTACTGCCTACCACTAGCTCTTCACAAATAATTTTTTTATATTTCAGTTGAGACACAAGTCTATGAAATAAAACTAAGTTGAATGATATTCACAACATTAAAATGAGAGAGAAAGGGAGAGAGATAGAGTGGAAAATTAAACTGAAACAATGAACAATTTAAAAAAAACATAGTATCCTAGTAATGATCTTAGAAGAAGCAGAGTTTTGAAGGCATTACATCATTTAATATTACTTCTGTAAGAAGATGAAAGTTTTCTTTTACTTGCCATTTTACTGTTCATGTTTCATCTGTTCGCAGTTGAATGTTCACCTGTGTACTCCAGTATGAGGTTTGTGAAAACATAGACTGTGTATTTAAATATAAGCTCTATGATTTTGTGCATCCTTGGAGGCAGTACATCTATAGGTCAGAGGTAGGAAGCACAGACTCAACATTTCACTGGTGTGGGTGGGGTCTGCACCCCTGCAAAAAAACTTTTCTGAATATAGTTCTCATCATGACTATAATGTGAGTTGAGTGATCAATATTGAGTTGGTATATCAAATGTGCTTAATAAAGTAGATTTGCTGATGGATTATAGGTTCATAGGTTAATAGGTAGGTACTAGGCTATTTGCCCGAAGGCATCCACAAGCCTAGCCGAAATGTGTTGGCTTTCACCGCCCCCTTAGATTAGTTCCTTGTGCATCTGCCCAGCAGAGCCATTGAAATGATCCCTGGGGTAAACTTTCTGCTGCCCATCCACTCATCAAGGTTTGTCTTGAAGAGGGTTAGTGAGGAGCTCTGCCTAATGTAGATTGGAATCTTGTTCCAGAGCATGGGAAGTCTCTGGGACAGGAATCTATCCCTCCAGCACGTCCTATTTATTGTTGTGGTGAGGTTTAGATCCCTGGAGCATGTGGCTAGAGGGGATATGGTTTTCTTTAGGTCGAGCATGTCCATCAATTCTGGGTTGGGCATGGCCTTGCATGTCAGGCAGAGATCACCTCTGAGTAGGTGGTATGCAACTGAATACATCTGGAGTTTTTTCAGTCGAGCTGCAAGGGCAGCTGCTTAAGGCCAGTGATCATCTTGGTGAGGTACTTCTGTGGTTTTTCCAGTTGTTGCAAGTGTCTTGTAAGGTACATCTCAAATGGGGCATTGTACTCTATGATGGGTCTGATGAGTGATGCATAGAGGGGCCCAATGACCTCTTTCGATCTGGAAGCAAACCCTTTTGTGATTAGGTGGGCCACATGGAAGGATTTTCTAACCACTTTGGCAATGTGATTATCAAAGGAGAGGTTTCTATCTACTTGAGTCCCCAGACCCCTTATTACGTCTTCCATATTTAGGGGGCTACCACCTATGTGGTAGTTTGTGGGTTCTTTGTTTTTTCTAAAGGGGATGACCATGCACTTTTTGGCATTTAGCTTTAGGCCATGGTTTTGACACCAGGTATCTGTCTCAGTGAGACCCTTTTGGAGGATGTCTGTGTCAGCCAGAGAGTCAATTATAGCCCCTAGTTTGCAGTTGTCTGCGAACTTGGTCAGCCATAGTCCTCCTGTGCTTGCCTGTACCTCTGAGAAGTATATGCCAAACAGGAGGGGTCCTAGGACTGAGGCCTGTGGAACGTCACTTCTAGCTGGTTTAGAGTCAGACCTAGCTCCTGCATCTCTTACCATGTGGGTTCTGTCCGTGAGTCAGTTGGCAACCCATCTTGTGACGTAGGGGTATATGTTCAGGCTGGTGAGCTTGTCTATAATACCTGAGTGGAGAATGGTGTCAAAGGCCTTTGCAAGGTCTAGGTAGGCTTTGTGGACCACCTTTCCCTCATCTATAGCCTTGGTAACTGTCTCAAAGAAGTCCACCAGGTTTAGGAGGCATGATCTGCCCTTAACAAAGCCGAACTGGGTAGGGTCCAGCGTTTGGAGGTTTCCAATGTCTCTGTTAATGAGATCCATGATGATGTGCTCCATAGCTTTGCAGACCAAGCTAGTCAGGCTTATAGGGCGATAGTTCCCGGGGTCCATTGTGGCTCCACCTTTGTGGAGTGGAATAACCGTTGTTGTGCACCACTCTGTGGGCACATAGCCTGTGGAGAGGCTGAGTTTAAACAGTGTGTTTAGGTGAGGGGTTATTTCTTCTTTGAGCTCATGTAGGATACATCCTGGGACACCATCCAGTCCCATTGATGCTGTGTTTTTGACTTTGGAGAGGGCTGTTTTAACCTGAGTGTCTGTGATTTCAGGGGCACTACATTCTTCTGGTATAGTTATGGGCCCTTTTGGGAGTGAGAGGGGGTGAAGTTTGCACTGAACCTGTCTGCCAGGATGTTGGTTATATTGGTCAGTTCAGTGTATTTTGTGCCATTCTGCACTAACTCTGAGCAGATCTGAGAATTGCCACTTAGATTCTTGACATAGCTAAAAAAATGCCTTGTGGTTATCTTTGGAGTCCATGGCAATTTTTCTTTTGAAGTTAGCCTTGGATGATTTTATGAGGGAAAGTAGTTTCTAGCTGATACTGATCAGGGGTGTCTTCCCTTCTTGGGATTTTACTCTTTTTTGTACTAGTTTCCTCCTTCTGTTGTATAGCTTGTTTATGGCAGGGGTCCACCAGACTGGTTTCCTTTTCTTGGAGGAGTGAGTCCTGGTTTTGTTTGGGATAGCATGATCCATGCATTCTTGTAGGTGCCTGTAGAGTGCATTAGTAAAGGATTTTGCAGCTTGAACAGTGTTATCCTTTAGCGTGGGGGCTTTGAAACTTCCCACCTCAGTCTTAAGTTATGTGAAGTTTGCTTTTGAAAAGTTTTTCACAGTGGTTTCTTTGACTGTGGGTGGTGGAGGAATGTGGATATCCAGAGTGATTAGTTTATGGTCAGATCTAACCAGCAAGGCGTTGACCTCCAGTGTGGAACACCTGTCGCCCATGTTGGTGATGATCAGGTCCAGTATGTTGTCACCTCTGGTGGAGGGTGTTGACCAGTTGATACTGGCATTTGAGTTTATAAATTCTAGGAAATGTTGGGCAAGGGAGTTTGTACTTGTGTAGTTCTCCCATTTAATGTTTGGGTGATTTAAATCACCCAATATCAGGGTGTTTGGTAGGACCTTTATGTTTCCCAGTGTTTCCAGGAATGTGGAGTGGGGGGTCCTGGGACATGGTGAGTGATCTGTAGCAAGCTATAATTTGAATAGCAGTTTTGCCCATTGCTAGTTGCACGTGGATGATCTCTGAAGCATCGTGCTGTGCCACTAACTTGAAGGTGTAGGTATCCTTGATGAATATGGATACTCCCCCACCTTTTGTATTTCGGTCCGTGTTTTGTGACCAAAATGTATGGCATGAGTTGTAGCCTGGTAGTGCTAGGGTGATCTCTGGAGCTTGAAACCAGGTTTCTGTTACTGCACATATATTGATTTTTTCCATATTGAGGAGTGCCTTAAGTGCGTGCATTTTGAGGTTTACACTTCAGGCATTGAGTAGCATTACCCTCAGTTTTTTGTTACTTGTGCTAGTTACGGCGGTGGGTTTGTCTTTTGAGCCTTGCCTAAAAAAGGCACTATGGGGGTGGCAAGAGCCTTGGCCAGTATTCGAAAGCTTAAGGTTGACAGGTGCAAGCCATCTCTAGCAAAGCAGCGTGGCTTGTCGAGCATGTCATCCCAGGCTGACAGACAGTGGATCCCTTTGAATGACACCAGAAGCTTAGCCAGTTTTTGAAATTGATAATTTTTTTCTCTATACCATGGTATCATTCTTGGTGAGGGCAGGATGCTACTCAGGGTCAGAGTTATACCGGCCTGGGCTATGTGATCAGAGAGCTCCTCCATGTCTCTTTTCATGTAGTCCAGGAAGGTACAGCTCAGGTCATTCACATCAACATGGACAATGACAGAGTCATATTTGTACTTGTTCTGGAGTGACCTGAGTGCTTGTGTTTTGTGGCGGATCCTGGCACCGGGCAGGCAGCTAACAGTAACTTTCTTCTTGTTCAGCCTAGTGAGTGGGACGTCAGTGTGCCTGATTATCGAGTCACCTATTACTAGTGTGTTGGGTATGTAATTTTGCCTTAAGGGCAGTGATTGTGTGGTACACTGGTTTTGTGAAGTATGTGTTTCATAGTTTGTGTTGGGGGATGGAGGATGCTTGGATGTCTGCTTTGGAGATCTCTGTTGCTTCTGCCGATTTTTATTTAGTGCCTCTGAGTATGAAAAACTACAATCCACTCTGTTACAGGCCCCATGAGGAGCTCAGTGTCTCTCAAACCTAACACCACTCTTAAGTATTCAACTGCGGTACCACCTTTATCATTCTTATAAGAAAAGTGCAGTCCGGGTCTGAACTGTCTGTAAACAGCTAAAGTTAACTTTGAACCTAACACCACTCTTAAGTATTCAACTGTGGTACCACCTTTCTCATTCTTATAAGAAAAATGCAGTCTGGGTCTGAACTGTCTACCAACAGCTAAAGTTAACTTTGAACCTAACACCACTCTTAAGTATTCAACTGCGGTACCACCTTTATCATTCTTATAAGAAAAGCGCAGTCTGGGTCTGAACTGTTTGCAAACAGCTAAAGTTAACTTTGAACCTAACACCACTCTTAAGTATTCAACTGTGGTACCACCTTTATCATTCTTATAAGAAAAGCACAGTCCAGGTCTGAACTGTCTGCAAACAGCTAAAGTTAACTTTGAGTATGTGTCTACCTGTTTGAGCCACTATTCATTTTCCCCTGGAGAGCACTCTGCTTTGGCTTGTAAGCAGCCCCCCCCCCCCCCCACACACACACTCATCTTCCACTTTATCTCTTATTCCCTTCTGTTAGCAAATAGTATCCATAACTGATCAATACTCTGTGTTTGTTAATTTAAACTGAGACCACAGTAGCCTACTGATACAAGGTTAACCTGTTTTTCCACCTGAGAAATGGTTAAGGAATGACTTACAGTTTCAGAGCAGTCCTTGGTCAACTCTGATTGTTTCTAAACACAAACTTGTCTTTGCTTTGGCTCATTAGCAGCAGTACAAAAGAATTGCCTACTCATACCCCTGTTCTCCCCCTCGCCCTTCCCTGTTTATTACCTTAAACCAATCCCAAAGTTAATAAATATTTCCTGTGGCAGGCACTATTTTTAAAATTACAACCACCCTTTGTCACTATCATATGTTCATTTATCAGTTTACTCTGTTACCTGATTGTTTCCAGCCCCCTCATAAGAGTAACTATCAGGGTCTCTACCCGCTCCACTCCCCACACTGCCTCCTAATCCCTCCCACAGCTCATTAGCATCAGTACAAAAGAACTGCCTGCTCACACCCTTGTTCTCCCCCTCCCCATTCCCTGTTTATTACCTTAAGCCAATCCCAAAGTTAATAAATATTACCTGTGGCAGGGACCATTTTTAAAACTACAACCACCCTTTGTCACTATCATATGTTCGTTTATCAGTTTACTTTGTTACCTGATTGTTTTCAGCCCCCTCATAAGAGCAACTAACAGGGTCACTACCCGCTCTGCTCCCCACCCTGCCCCCTATTCCCTCCCGTGGCTCATTAGCAGCAGTACAAAAGAACTGCCTGCTCACACCCTTGTTCTCCCCCTCCCCCTTCCCTGTTTATTATCTTAAGCCAATCCCAAAGTTAATAAATATTACCTGTGGCAGGCACCATTTTTAAAACTACAACCACCCTTTGTCACTATCATATGTTCGTTTATCAGTTTACTCTATTACCTGATTGTTTCCAGCCCCCTCATAAGAGCAACTAACAGGGTCTCTACCCACTCTGCTCCCCACCCTGCCCCCTATTCCCTCCCGTGGCTCATTAGCAGCAGTACTAAAGAACTGCCTGCTCACACCCTTGTTCTTCCCCTCCCCATTCCCTGTTTATTACCTTAAGCCAATCCCAAAGTTAATAAATATTACCTGTGGCAGGCACCATTTTTAAAACTACAACCACCCTTTGTCACTATCATATGTTCATTTATCAGTTTACTCTGTTACCTGATTGTTTCCAGCCCTCTCATAAGAGCAACTAAAAGGGTCTCTACCCACTCTGCTCCGCTCCCCACCCTACCCCCTATTCCCTCCCGTGGCTCATTTGCAGCAGTACAAAAGAACTGCCTGCTCACACCCTTGTTCTCCCCTTCCCCCTTCCCTGTTTATTACCTTAAGCCAATCCCAAGGTTAATAAATATTACCTGTGGCAGGCACCATTTTTAAAACTACAGCCCCCCTTTGTCACTATTATATGTTCATTTATCAGTTTACTCTGTTTCCTGATTGTTTGCAGCCCCCTCATAATAGCAACTAACAAGGTTTCTACCCGCTCCACTCCCCACCCTGCCCCCTATTCCCTCCTGCGGCTCATTAGCAGCAGTACAAAAGAACTGCCTGCTCACACCCTTGTTCTTCCCTTCCCCCTTCCCTGTTTATTACCTTAAGTCAATCCTAAAGTTAATAAATATTACCTGTGGCAGGCACCGTTTTTAATACTACAACCACCCTTTGTCACGATCATATGTTCATTTATCAGTTTACTCTGTTACCTGATTGTTTCCATCCCCTTCATAAGAGCAACTAACAGGGTCTGTACCCGCTCCACTCCCCACCCTGCCCCCTTTTACCTCCCGCCCCCAGTGGTCCTACTGTTATTACACTCACAAACCCCTCCCATCTTTCCAATAGCCAATCACAGCACTAACCCAACACTACCTTTTCCATTTTCCCACTACTCTCACACCTCCTCAACTAACATGTACAAGCATACCTTACCTATGCTCACTGCATGCACTCTCCTTGCATATCTTACATCCTACCAAAGCTCCATCATTCCCCCACTGAACCACTACCACTGTACTACTACTCACACCACCACTCATGTCTCACCCTCACTCAGCTCCCCTCCCACCAACTCAAGAACCATCCCTATGCACCCCCGCATATTCTACCAACTATATTACTCAAATATAAAGCATCTCTACAACTTAACACAGTAACCCTCCCACCATACCTATTACCCACAGAGCACAATCATAAAGTTTCCCTAATAAACAAACACATTCAAAAACTGAGAAAACTAATAACCTCATGCATATCAAAACTAGCCCTAAGTGGAGACATCCACCCCAACCCTGGCCCTACCATCTCCAACCCCAATCCTCATAATCAGGCTAAAAACCACAACTTCTCCCATATCACAGCCAATAGAAAGCCAAGTGACTTCCTTCTACTAAACCTAAATATTAGAGGTATATCCAACAAAATCCATGAACTACATGCCACCATAGACTTGTACTCCCCAGATATAGTCATCCTGACAGAAACCTAGCTAAACCCTCACATGACCAATGAGCAAATACTCCCTACCGGTTATGGCATACTAAGAGTAGACCGGCTAAACAAGAAAGGAGGCGGTGTAGCTATAATATTTAAACAGCATCTAAACATCCAGATCTTAAAATCATCAGCTCCACAAAGTAGCAATGAAGAAATAATATATACCAACCTCAAAATAAACCAAAACAAAGCCATCAACATAATTGGATGCTACTTCCCACCTGGCCAGAACATCCCTCCACTAGAAAACCTCCTCAGCTGGTCTACCCACCATCTCCCCCAAGAAGCTATAATTTTACATGATTTCAATATTGATTGGCAGTCCTCTTCTGGCAACAATCCAACCTATCATATAAACCTTCATGGCTTCACCCAACTAGTCCAGTCACCAACCAGGATAAATAAAAACTCCAGCAAGCACACTACCCTGGATTGGATACTAGTCAGTAAGAGCCCCCAGTCATATATAACAGGCTGCTTATCAGATAGCCTCAGTGATCACTCCACAACATTCCTACTCAAAAAATACCTATACCAAGCTAAACCTGTCATCTACCATCAAATACGTAAAAAACTAAACTTTAACCCACTCACATTCATCTCATCCCTCAAAGAATGTAACTGGCATCCCCTAAAGTACCTCAGTCTTGATGATGCAGTTGAATTTTTTAATACTACCTTCCTGAGCATCCTTAATTACCATGCACCCATAAGACTTTCCAGAACGAAAGCACAACCCTCTCCATGGCTACAGAAAACCACTAAATCAGAAATGAAAAAACAAGGATAAAGCCTGGGAGCACTGGCGCAAAACCAAAACCCCCTCAAATAGACAGAAATTCATAGAACTATGCAATAGAGTTAAAAAGTTAATAAAAGAGGACAACTTCCAGTACTACCAGTCTGCCCTAGACCCCTCCCAACACAGCCCCAAACAATTCTGGTCTTCCGTAATCTCCATCCTCCACCCAGGTAAAGTCAGTACCCCTCCTCCTAACATCCCTCACTCCTCCAAAAATATTGCTACCTCATTCAACACACACTTCACACAAACCATACTATCACTAGCTAAACAACACAACCCCCCTCCCCTCCAACACACACCTTCAACTAGTAATCTCCCCACCGCCTTCTCTTTTTCTCCTGTACCTACCTCCAACATATAAAAATTCTTAACTAAACTTAAGCCCCACCAAATTAGCAGCAGACAACCTCCCAAGTGAATACCTACAAATCGCAGCTGATGCTCTGGCCTACCCAGTATCCATCTTGATTAACCGATCTCTGTCAGAAAGTTACATTCCCACACTGTGGAAAGTATCACATATAATTCCCCTCCACAAAGGCGGCCCCTCCACAGAACTAACCAGTTACCACCCCATAGCTATTCTCTCTCCACTCTCCAAAATACTAGATAGATGCATACATTCTCAGGTCTCAGACTACCTCTTTACTAACAACCTCCTTTCCAATACTCAGCATGGCTTCTGACCAAACCATAGCACCACCACTGCCTTACTCTCCTTTACGAACACTATCCTTTAGCATAAAAACAATGGCTATCTCTCCTCTGCTACTTTCCTAGACCTATCTAAAGCATTTGACATGGTCCCACACAAACAACTCATCTCTGTTCTCACTAACCTAATGGTTAAGGTATTTGCCTTACAAACACAAGGTAAAGGGTTTGAGTCTCACAAGGGATAATTGGCTAGGCTTAAAATGGCTCGCAAGGACAGTTAGCCTAGTACTAATCTATGAACCTATCTATGAACCTAACTGGTTTTAGAGTTAGCTGTCTGACTGCCAACAATCCGTTGTATGGCAGAATGACATATCTCCCCAACTACCTGTCTCCATAGGGGTTCCCCAAGGATCCATCCTTGGACTTCTACTCTTCTCTGTTTTCACCAATAATCTAGCCTCTGCCACCAAACATGGCACACTCATACAATACGCAGATGACTCAACCATCATCTGCTCAGCCCAGTCCCTACCCAAACTGCAAAAAGTCACACAGGAAGCCTTTTCCTCTGTTGAAACTTGGTTATCCGATGCCCAATTAATACTCAACCTAAACAAAACTAAACTACTCATCTTCCAACCCACCAAACATACTCTAAACAACTCTCACTTTAACATCACAGCAAAAGACAACACCACTAAATACCCAACTG
>NC_056733.1:489457980-489525480 GCF_019279795.1 Protopterus annectens | reverse complement strand
CATGTACCTCACTAAACACCTACAACAACTGGAGGCCGCAAAAGTATTTCACAAAGAGGATCCTAGGTCTTAAACATTTGTCCTGTATAGACAGACTAAAAAAACTCCAACTATTCTTTGTTTTATATCGCCTACTTAGAGGCAATCTCTGCTTGACTTACAAAGCCATGTCTGACCCTGCTCTGTTAGAAATGCTACAGAATGTCACTCTACACAATTCTTTTCTGAATGAATGCCAAAAATTAAGTGGTATGTTTATCAGTAGGGGGTACCCCATTCAATGGTAGCAAACATAATGAAAGAGGTAATTTCTAAAAGGGAGAGTGGTCATTTTCCCCCTTTTAAATACAGGTGAAAATGTTGGGGACAATATCCCCAGAAACACTCATAGTGGTGAATCTTTAGAAGATTTAGGCTCCGCTTCTGGAACATTAACTGAACAATGTATAGAACAAGTTTAGTCACAACTTTTTCTATTGATGCCAATGAGATAAAAAACATCTTGGAGAAAAATTGGACACTTCTGACAGGTGAAACAGATGTCAGAGCAATTTGGGGGGATAGACCTACTTGTGTATTTCGTAAAGGGAACAACATCAAAACCTTACTTGAACATCAAAGGCAAGCCCACAAAAATGCCCATATGTATAAATGCGGGTCTTGTAAGTTTTGTCCTTATATACTAGAAGTGAAAGAAGTAATTATAAAAGGGATGAGAATTCAAATCAAGAATAAATTTAGCTGTTATAGAGAGAGATTTGTTTATGGTGCCTTATGTGAATTATGTCCTTGTTTTTACCGTAAAACCGAGCGTAAACTCAAGAATATGATAGGGGAACATCTCAGAAATATCAGGGACAATTGTGACACCAACACTCTTGTTAAACATTAAACAACATCCTGGGCTCAAATTTTAGTTTATTATTCTTCACACTATTTCCCCTCCCTGCAGGGGAGGTGCATGGCAATATTTATTAGAGAAAGATGAAATGTGTTGGCAAATACGTCTAGATTCTACACATTGGCCTGGATTAAACAAATGTTTATCCATTACCAGCATTTTAAAATTGGAAGCTCTAACTAGATAAGTGCTTCACTTGGTAGAGCATTAGTCTCTTAATGCAAAGGTTCTGGGTTTGAGCCTTGGCTTGGGTGCAATTTTTTAGGTAAAAATGTCTTCTATATGTCTTTTTATTTTTTAAGATATATATTTGTTTATCAAGACATTTTAAAATGATATGAACTGTTGTTGAAATTGAAATACTGAACTTTTTACAAACAGATTCAGGATTCTGCTGGCTTTATGAATGTAATTTTATAAAATGCTTTTTTGAAGATTTATCACTTTAAATATGTTACAGGAAGTGATGTTATGTTTTTGGTGCATTTATAGATGTGACTGTGATTTCTGGGTTTGTCTGATGAAGTTCCTGTTAAAACTGAATTTGGGATGAAAGCACTTACCTACATTGTGATACAAGTGGAAAATAAAAGTGGTTTGTGTTTTATATCCGGAGTGAGCTTTCTTGGATGTTTTTTTGCAGATTGGTAGTAATCTCTCTTTCAAAATAGATAAACTGCTGAGTACATAAACATCACTTCCTAACACTTGCCATGATAGTGCAAACACAACACTAGCCTACTTATCCCATCTTTAAAGTCAATGTTATGACAACATTACATGGAATACTGCCAAATTTCCTGGACCTTGTGTGTGACTTTTCAACACAGTAACCTCCCTCAATCTGTAAATAAATCATATGGCACACCATGGCTGGAAGATGCAGTCTGAATCTACTAGCAGACATAAAGGTGAGCTGAACTAGGCCCTGTGCACTCCAATCTCTGTAAATCTCAAGCCAGCATCAGGAATTATAATCCCTTCAGCAAAACTCCTAAACTACTAAACTGAGCACACACACACATACAAATCTAAGGCTAAGATCTCACACGTGTAACAGTCACAGACACGCAGACATCAGGGCTTTGCTACAAACCCTTGAGCAGGAAACCTAAATCCCTGTCTTTCCCAGTTATCACAGTAAAGCATCTGCCTACAGTTCCATTGCAAAGCATGACACAGACACAAAGCGGGATAGGATGCTACCCAGGAAGAGGGATTTTGCCATTGTTCCTCTTCCTAAATCTCATAACCAAAGTGACAAAACAGGGCTTAAGACTTTACACACCCCTTCTTAATTAAAGATAAACTCGTTTCAAGCTCACATTACAAATAATTCCAGGTTACAAATCTGGCTGCGATTATACGTAAGTACCAAATGAAATATTTCTTCAAAGGAAGTGATGAAAATACCAAAAAATATTTAAGAACATTAAACTATTTTTGTGGGTGTTGTGTTCCATTTTTTTGTTATTAAACATGAACTCTAGGATAACTCAACTCTGAACAGGGTGAATAGTCAAAATACTGCACGCTTTAACTTAGTATGAATTCTTCATATTCACAACTACAGCTTGCTGCTCTAAGAACAGTTATTCTTAGAATATCAACATACACCCATTTTCTTGGACTTAAACTTTGACTTGATAAGGGTAGGTACTGAACCTAATGAATGGTCAGGTGGATTGACAATTATCTCACTACATGTCACTGTGGATAAGTCTGGTACAAGTACAACTATTTTACCTCCCTATCTAGTAATGTCTTTGGTACTTTAGATGCTGATATAAAAACCAGTCTGGTTTACAATGTTTACTGAATTTTAAAGGACTGCTGACTCATCTTAAAAAATGAACAAATGACATCTGCATTAAGGACAATATTGAAACAAGATGACTAATCTGTGTGGTCATTGTATGTGGATCTATGGTCAGATAGCTTGTCAATTTCGAACCAGCTTGCAAATAAGAATCTGCTAAGGAACTGTAGTTAGATCTCTGTAAATTCCATGATATTGAAGGAGTGCTTAACTTTTCATTTAAACTGCTGGGCATTAAAGGCCCATTTAAGACCCTACCAGCTTAGCTTTTTTTTCCCTTGTGCTTATGGATATGGCTAGATCCCTAAATGACTATCCCTCATGAAAAAAAGTAAAAGATCAGATACTATAGCCTATCAACATTTTTGTACTGTGGAAAGAACATTCTGTCTGGTAACAAATGATATTTGTTATAAGCCTTAACAAAAACGGATGTGCTTTTACATCTAATCTAGATGGTTTCTTGCCTAAGTCTAAGCTTACTTTTTCCAGCAGTGTGTCCAAGTAACTAAATGTCAACATTTTTAGTGGTATACACTATTTATTACCTTACCTCCTTTGGGATCTGTATTGTCATTTTTAGGTAATTGTTAAAACATACTCTTAGAATATTTTGTTAGAAATCCATCACCCTTTTATGGTATAGGTGATAACCCACTTGTTCTCCTATGCATGTTTAACTAACTTGGGCTTTTATATTATTCCATTATTGCCTAAAGTAACCGTTAGCTGATTCTGTTATATAGTACTAATCCTAATTATTACTTCATTCAAGGTTGTATGATGGTCACTGATCTTAGCTATATGTTATTAGTATAAAATTCATAGTCAATTTTGGACTTGTCATAGATTATAGCTGAAATGGATCATTAAGTCCATGGGCCAGATTCACAAAGGCTTGCACGGAGTCTAAGAGCAATGTAAGTCGGCAGACAGCCAATATGTCTGCCGAGCAATCCAGCAACAGCCGGCAGGGTCGTGCATGAGAGCTCCTAAAAGTACTCTTGCACAGACAGCGTCATGTTATGCAAATTACCGCATTTGCTGCTGCAAGCTATGCAAATGAGGTAATTTTGTGATCCAGGAAACATTAACCTGTCCGTGGAAGAGTAGAGTTATTTGCAGAAATGTACTCCGTTGGTAACGGAGTACCATTCTGCAAATAGCAAAACGGAGTTATGACAGCTCCAAATAAAGGATGCATTCAGTTGAGGAAGCATGCCAATGGCCAAATATAAGGCCATTGGCATTTTGATCTGATGAAAATTAATAAAAATCAATTTTTTTCCCCGATCTCTGATGTTTAAGCATAGCGCAGTGCCACGCAAACGTGCGGCGCTTTAAAAACCAGAAAAAAAAAGCCAAAAATAGGCATTCTTATTAAAAATATTCTTCTGCCATGCAGGTGAATGGCAGGCTGAAGACAACATGGCTACTGAGTAGTGGTTGCTAAGGGGGGAAGCTCAGTTCGAGAGATGTAACCAAGCATTAGTAGACAATCCTATGCAAATCAGGATAGGGATAGTGAATCCCAATTTTTCCTGGCATGTGAGCCATGTCCCTGGAGTATAAGTGTAGGAGTAGGGGAGTAGTAGAGTAGAAGATAGGTGACATCATGAGGGGGTATGTATGAAAGATTGTAAGCTCATTGGAGTAGAGTGGCTTGTGTTTGCTGTGAGGTACTCAGGATTGGAAGAGGCGTGTTTACAGTAGTTTTAACTGAAACCCAGAAACCGAAGGTATACACCGTGGATATCACTGAATTTTCTTGCAAATCTGCTTACACCATGTGCGTGCATGTGCACGTTTGTAAACCTGTCTAAGCCAGTGTGCGCGCGTGTGCACCCACCTAAGCCTGTGTAAGCCTCTGTGCACGCATGTGCACTCGTGTGCATGTGTTTGCGCTTGTTTGCGTGGCGCTGCCCCCTGTGGAAACAGAAAGGGAAAAGGAAGGAAAATAAGTAGTAGGAAGTTAACCAAGGAGAACTAGCAGATCTGCCAGGTGAAATCAATCAGAATCAGCCAATTACACAGGCAGTGCACTAGCCCAGCCCAGCCCAGCACTTAAAACTCTGCAAACAACATTCCCCCATGTTTTTCACAGAAACACTGCAACACTGCAGTATACAAAGAGAGTGAAAACTTAAAAAGCTTAACTCAGACAAAAAAATGTTAGGGGCTGCCATTGCTATTATAAGGCAACATGTACAAGATGCTGAGGGTGGTGCCATTGTGAATGCTGCTGAGCAATCCACAGTGAGGGGATGGAAAAGAGTGTACAGACCCATGGTAACCTACCAGGGGCTACATGAGCTGGAGATAGTGGAGCACTATAGACTGGGCAGAGATCTCCTGCAGCAAATTGTTGAGCTGTGCAGGCCATGCCTCACACACAGAACCAACAGAGGGGAGCCCATACCAGTGGAAACCAAGGTATGTGTTGGCCTAAGAATACTAGCAACAGGTACCTTCCAGAGACCAACTGATGATATGATTGGGGTTTCACAGGCATCAGCATCCAAGGTACTGCACCAGTTCCTGAATGCCATGTCAGCACATGTCGGTGATCATGTATATTTCCCCAATTCCCATGAGGCATTGGCCAGCAATATGCATCTCTTCCAACAAATAGCGGAATACCCTGAGGTAGTGGGTGCAATTGACTGCACGCACATACACATCAAAGCACCAGCCGGTGAGCGGGGTAGGGCCTACATCAACCGCAAAGGCTTCCCCTCCATCAACTGCCAGGTCGTGTGCGATGCCCAGGGCATAATACTGAATATATGTGCTGGCTGCCCTGGAAGCTACCATGATTCCCATATCTGGCATCTGACGCAGCTGTACCAGACATTTGCCAATGGGGACATCCCTGACGGTCACCTAGTAGGGGATGCTGGATATGCACTGGAGCCGTGGCAGATGACACCCATCAGAAATGCACACACACCTGAACAAGAACACCATAATGAGGCACACGCACAAACATGAAATGTAATCGAGCATGTGTTTGGGATGCTCAAGTCACGGTTCCGGTGCCTGGACACATCGGGTGGAGCCTTGCAGTACTCACCAACTACATATACCCAAATTGTCATGGTATGTGGCATGCTACACAATATGATCCTGTGAAAACAGCTGCAGCAGGAACAGCACGGGGCAGGGCCAAACAGTCTCCCACCATTGCCAAGGCCATCACAGGCACAGCGTGACTCCGAGGAGGAACAACCTGAGCCTGCCCCAGTAGAAAGAATGAGGCATGCCCGGTATGCCTTGGCCTTGGCAAAGAGGCAACATATAGCACATACACTGGCTCAGTAGGAACCCTGGAAATGATACCACTCTCTGACTCACACATAAAATAAAAGGGATGCCTAACTTGACACTACCTGTTTTCAAACATGTATAGGGAGTGTACCATGTGCATCTGACATAGGCAGCCCTGCAGCACCACCTGAGGCATGATTGCCATGTTTTAAGCAACATAAAGCAGTGCTAAGCAGCTTTTACCACTGTTTAGCATATTTAAGCGCAATTGCATGGAGCTGCACACTGCTCAAACTAGCGCAACATTGAGCAACGTTGGGCAATGTTGGGCAAAGTCAGGCAAAGTCGAGCAAATTTGGGTAAACACACTCACACCTGCTTTACTGTTCCTTAACCAGTCAGGTCTGCCCAGCAGGAAAATAAAAAGCAGTGATAGGGCTCGAATTCAGGATAATGTGCACTATAGTCACAGTACTGAACCACTAAGCCATGACAGCATTTCACTGGCACTGACACAGCAGGACAATTGTAGACTAACCCAAACACAAATAAATGCTGTAACATGCCCTCTTAACTATACCCCAGGCCTATGCAGACAGATAACAGCAGGCCAGGCAGTGTGATGTGTGTTGTGTAGGCTATGAAGTCATAAACTAATATACGTGAAATTGGAAGCTAAGATCTGTAGTACAGTAGTATACCTCAAGCCAGTATGATAGGCAACAGTACAGACCGAAATGGAGTACCTGACATAGCAATGCAGGCCTAGCAAATGTGTATAAGTATCAGGTGAACCTCTCATCCTATGTACACCCACAGTAACAATCAGGTGTGCCCCCCGGGTAGAAAAGTACAAATAATAGCTGTCCCCCCCTGTATGTAGAAATGTTGATAAGTCTATGCAAAGTGACTCATGGAAGCCCTGAAGGCACAGAGTGCTTCCTGTCGATGTACAACACAAAGGTGAGCCCTGAAGTAAAAAACAACTTGAATTTTCACACACATATAGTATATATGTCCATACTGGGCATGCTCACACACTTAAATTTAGCAAATTTCAGTGAGTAAAATACTGAAAGGTCATACTGGGCATGCTCACACACTTAAATAAATAAAGCAAAGGTCAGTCAACAATATATTGAAAGGTCACACTGGGCATGCCCACGCACTTAGGCCATGTCTGAGTACAGCAGTGGGCCACACATATCTGGCAGTTGCAGTTCTTACCCCAGAAACTTGTCACTATTCACCAATCCTGCCATGCGCACACAGTGATATGAAAACAGACCCATATAATATATTGGACTCCTGTCATAATCAAACTATGTATTACAAGTACTTAAGTTTTTCAAAGAAAGTGAAAATTCAAAGAAGATCAATAAACTCTGATCAATTTCATCAATAAACAATGAGCACTCCTAACATTATCCAATCCATGTTCTGGCCAAAATATTGTCAAAGAGTCCATAGAGAACCATGAAGCTTTCTTTCGCTATGTCATAAATATCAATAAATATCAATATCAATAAAGAACATAGTGGCCTGAAATACATGCCATACACAGACCATCTCAAAATGCTCCAGCTGTACACATATCGCCTACTCAGAGATGATCTCCACCTAACATACAAAGCTATGTCAAACACAGAGCTGTTGGACATGCTCCACGTAAAACACTCACAATCTCTCTGCTCTTTGGCCACTAAACCCAGAGTGAAATACAAAAGGAAGGGGTGTATCCATTTACCTTATGGATACCCACACCTTCAGGTTAGTGGCACAGCATGAGGTCTTGAAGACCTTGGAAGTGCAACTAACATTGGGCAATGCTGCTTATCAGATTGTAGCCTGCTACAGATCACCTACCTTGTCTCAGAAACCTCACTCAGTATTCCTGAGAACAGTGGAAAATATAAAGGTCCTACCAAACACCATTATATGAGGAGATTACAACTACCCAAACATTGAGTGGGAGAATTACTCGTGTACAACGTCCTTTGCCCAATGTTTCCTAGAGTTTAAAAACTCAAACGCCATGTAACAGCTGGTCACCATGCACACTAGAGGTGACAACATACTGGACCTGATTATCACTAACATGGGGTACCAGTGTTCCACAACAGAGATAAACCCCTTGCTGGTAATATCAGATCATAAAGTAATCACACTGGACATCCACAACCCCCCCCCCAGTCCAGGAAACCACTGTGAAGACATCTTCAAAAGCAAAATGCACACTTCCCAAGACCAAAGTGGAAAGTTCCAAAGCCCCCTTGCTATAGGATAATGCTATACAATCTGCCAAATCATTTACAAGTGCATTCTATGAGCATCTACAGGGGTGCATGAATCGAGACATCCCAAATAAAACCAAGATGCACTCCTCCAAAAATAAGAAACCAATCTGGTGGTCGTTGCCCATAAATAAGCTATATGATGTACAAGGCCATGTCCAACCCGGAATTAATGGACATGCTCCACCTCAGAAAATCCAAATCCACCAGAGCTACGTGAGCGAGAGATTTGAACCTCAGCACAGAAATAAATAGGACATGCTGGAGGGGCAGATTCATAACCCAGAGGCTCCCTTCACTCTGGAATAAAATCCCAGTCCATGTTAGGCAGATCCCCTCACTGACTCTCTTCAAGAGAAATCTTGATGAGTGGATGGGAGATCGTAGGTTTACCCTGGGGGTCACTTCTGTGTCACTGCTAGACAGAGGTACAGTAAACTAAACCTTAAAATGTGCACAGTATACTCATTCCAAGGGGTGGCGAAAGCCAAACACACTCTGGCTAGGCTTATAAATGCCCTAGGGCAGATAGCCTAGTATGAACCTATGAACCTATGAACAGAAGGAGGAAACAAACACATGATAGAGCAAACTTCACAAAAGGAAAGGCATCACTGATCATTATTAGGAAGAAACAATGATTGTCCATAAAATAAGCCAAGGCCAGTTTCTAAATAGAAATTGCCAAGGAATGTAAGAATAACAACCACAAAGCCTTCATTATCTATATCAAACATTTAGGTGGCAACTTTCAAATATGCTGTCAGCTACTGCAAAATGGCAAGAAATACACTGAACCATCTAACATTACCCACATCCTAGGGGGCAGGTTCAGTGCAAAACCACCCCCCCCATCACCCCCAAAAGGGCCTGTGTCCATCCCAGAAGAATGCAGAGCCCCAGACTTCATGGACATGCAGGTAAAAACAGCCCTCTCCAAAGCTAAGAACACAGCATCAATGGGACTGGATGGTGTCCCAGGCTGCATCTTACACCAGCCAGAAAAGGAACTACACCCTCACCTACATTCACTGTTCAGACTCAACCTTACCACAGGCTATGTACCCAAAGAATGGCATAGAGCAACAGTCATCCAGCTCCACAAAGGGGGTGCCACAACAGAACCTGGAAACCATTGCCCTATAGGCCTACTCAGCCTGGTCTGCAAAGCTATGGAGCAAATTATCATGGAACCCATAAAGAGAGACATTGGGGACCTGCAGATACTGGACTCTACCCAACTTGCCTTTGTTAAAGGCAGATCCTGCCTCCTAAACCTAGTTGAGGTATTTGAAACAGTTACCAAGGACATAGATGGAGGTGAAACTAGTCCACACAGCCCACCTGGACCTCACTAAGGCCTTTCAACACCATTCCCCACTCTGTCATCATGGACAAGCTTACCAGCTTGAATATTAACAGCTATGTCACATGATGGGTGGCCAACTGGCTCACAGATCAAACAAACATGTTCAGAGTTGTGGGTGTCATGTCTGACTCTAAACCAGTCACAAATGGCATCCCACAGGTCTTGGTCCTGGGACCCCACAACCCACTTTGTCTATTCTGATGATGTCACCATCCTACAAATATACCTGTGGAAAGAAGAGCTCACAGTAATGTGCATAGCGCGTCATATAAATGCATACTTCTCTAATATCATAAAGTAGTTAGGTAGGGGTTTAAATTGTGCACTTGACAACTGTGTGTGTGATCTACTTGTAGAGGAGCAACCTTTTTGGAGACTACTGAAACACCTTAAAAGTGGTATACTTATCTTTGTCAAGTCTGATGAGGTCACCATCCTACAAATATACCTGTGGAAAAAAAGAACTCCCAGTAATGTGTATAGTGTGTTGTGTTAATGCATACTCCTTCAATATCATAAAGTAGTTAGGTAGGGGTTTGAATCCTGCACTTGACAACTGTGTGTGTGTGTGTGTGTGTGTGTGTGTGTGTGTGTGTGTGTGTGATCTCCTTGGAGAGGAGCAACCTTTTTGGAGACTACTAAAACACCTTAAAAGTGGTATACTTATCTTTGTCAAGTCTGATGATGTCACCATCCTACAGATATACCTGTGGAAAGGAGAACTCTCAGTAATGTGTATAGTACGTTGTGTTAATGTGTACTATTCTAATATCAGAAAGTGGTTAGGTAGGGGTTTGAATCCTGCACTTGGTGAGTGTGTGTGTGCCCTATGTGTGTGACACTGTTGGTCAATGTGTTGTGGGTTTTGCTTTTACATGACATATCACAATGACAACAGTATGTGCATTGCACATGTCAGGTAGCTGTGTGGCAAATACATATACGTACATGTGACCTCAATTATTTCATAGGTGGGAACCCTGCTTTCTCCATGAACACATCTGTTATCTTTGCCAGAGTGTGCTGCCACTTTACAGACCTTAGGTAGCATCCGTATGCTTGTGACAAGCCCAGGCATTGCAGTGATCCCTGGTCTAGGTCATCCGTGTCACACACACTAATTACAGTTTCTATTGAATAGTGTGAGTGAGGGTTTATGCCTGAGGTATATTTCAGACCTGTTCAAACACAGCAAAGTCTGTCAATGATGGATATTCATTATAGGTGTACAACAACCTTTGTGGATATGCATGCAGACCCCTTATTGCTTATGTGATCCACCGAGGGATTTCAAAATACCTTTGGAAATGTGATTACCAAATGAGAGATGACATAACACTTGGCTGTATGTACACATCAGTACCTGTTCTACATGTTGGGGGCTACTACCTATGTCATACTGTGGGGATTCTATGTTTTGTAAAAGTGGATGACTATGCTTTAGTTGGCTTCTAGCTTTACAGCATGGGTTTCACACCAGTCATCTGTCTCACTATATATGACTCTGTCTCTCTCTCTCTCTATATATATATATATATAGATATAAATATATATATACATACATATACACATCCATTGGTGTACATATACATATACATATAGGCAAATATACAGTCCACCTTTCATGGTGGGAATATCAATTATGCAAAGGATGTGAGGTGTACAGTAATGTAATGATATTGCACAGTCTTGTGAGAAATGCATTGAAGGTGTTCTCAGCCCATGTAGCTTTAGCAAGCCTCACTGGCTGCAACATTGCAAACTTAACAAATCACACCCACAGTGTTTAACCACCGCATGTCATATACTAGAACTCTATGCTGTCTGGTTTGCCAAACACTACAACCTACATGCAAATATGCACATAACAACCTTCACCAACATATATATGTCCACCCTTCACATGCAGTTGCAGTATGTCCCTTGCTCTATGCACATGTACAGATGTTAATATATCTGACACATATACATCCCTCCGTATGTGTGTGCCATACACACACAAGGTCCACACTGTTGTACGTCCCGGGACCTCATGGCTGACCTGTTGGACCTTGCTGCAACATGAACAGGTGTCACATGTGAGCACACAGTAATATTAGAGGGTGTGTATAGAGCTTCAAATGCAAGATTAGCATACTAGCCTGGTACAGCAGTTGCCAATGCTAAACTGCACGTTAATAAGGCTATCATGCATGTGTTACTCTGTCACATCCATATTTGTATGGCCTTTTGCGCTACTCCCCCAAACAGCCATTGTCCACATTACTGTAAAGAGCACAGCTAACATGGATCAGATGTTTGACATGTAATGCTGAGCTACATATGTCACAGTTATGTCCCCCTGCACACAGCTACACACTGATTTGTCCATAGCAGTAGTTATGATTGGCATCTGTGCATGGATACATACTGCTGCCACATATGGATGTTTCAAAGTATATAGAGTACTCTTCAAAAACATCTACTACATGGCAGTAAATACATATCTGTTACATACCTTTCCTTTGTATGTGTTGGTATTATTAATTTCCATGTTCCTTTTGCTTTTGAGTTTGCTTTTGCTGTTAATGTCTCTCTCTCTCTCTCAGTGTCTGCAATGGAATGATTGCGTGTGTGGGCAGCAAGTACAGCCTGCTTTTATAGGTATCTGTACATGTGCATGTGATGGCCTCTGCACCAAGTGGTGGCCGCCATTTGGTAATTGCATGCAGCCTGCTGTGTGGTAATTGCAGTACTCACTGTCACAGCAACCCAATGCTATAAATTGCTAAGTCAGGTAGGCGTAGCCCTTTCAGCTTTCTAAAGTGGGGCTCATACCTGTTTGCTGTGGACACTGTTGTTTAAGTCAGAAGGTTGGTATAGTTCTTATATCTAAAGCTAGGGGTGTAGCCAGTGATTTAAATGTTGTACTCAGACCTGAATGTTGCCACTTCCAGTACAAACTTGTCAGTGTAGAATTGTACTCACCCCTGCAAATGCTAACACAAGATACATGGTAGTATGTAATTTCTTTTCTACTTATACAATTAACTGCCATACAGAAGTAGTTATTGAGATGTATTATTTTGGCACATGAACTGTTTGTGAACTGCTATACTGTGAATATTAATGTACTCACTTCTGGACAGTTTGTGCTTTTTCAGTGTTGACATTAGCACAGGCTGTTCATGAAAACTGGACAATTCCAGTACTGAGTATGCTTACCTACATCCTTGGTAGACCCTGAACACACAGGTATATTGTACATTTGGGTAGGGATGTAGACGTAAAGAGAGAATTATGTATTATTGTGTAAATGTTATATTGCTGGACTTAAAGGGTTGCTGTGTACCTGTTAGCTTATCAAGGCAAGTAGTCTATCTGCATAGCTCCCAACTGTGGACCTATCCAGATGGTAGCCAGATGTTAGCTTGTTGTTCTTTGTCTGTGCAACACACAGGTCTTTTCAGCACTGGCACAATGGCATTGTTACAGTTAGTTGCTACCAGTACATGGCTAGATCCTTTGGTATTTCAGTGTTGTACTCCTACACAAGGGTATGCTTGTGGATCTCCTTCCAAAGCTATTTGAACAGTGTGTAACAGCAGAAAAGCTGATATGCCTGTGTGTTTCTGCCACTGCCAGGCCTCTGGAACACTCAGGTACTTATTTGAACAGAGTCAGGGTAAGGTAGGTAAAAGTGAGGTACACCTTCAAAATAATAGAGACAGTAAGTGGAGACTTTGAGAGAACCAGTGCATATGGATTACTACACCTTTTCTGAGGTACATGCATGTCTAATTCTTATTATTGTCATTATTCGTTAAGTGTAATACCCCACCTTACTTCGTGAGAATCAGTGCGTATGGATTACTACACCTTTTCTGAAGTACAAGTGTGTCTAACTCTTATTATTGTCATTATTCATTAGGTGTAAAACCCCACCTTACTTCGAGAGAACCAGTGCATATGGATTACTACACCTTTTTTGAGGTACGAGCATGTCTAACTCTTATTATTGTCATTATTCATTAAGTGTAACACCCCACCTTACTTCGAGAGAACCAGTGCATATGGATTACTACACCTTTTCTGAAGTACAAGCATGTCTAACTCTTATTATTGTCATTATTCATTAGGTGTAACACCCCACCTTACTTCAAGAGAACCAGTGCATATGGATTACTACACCTTTTCTGAAGTACAAGCGTGTCTAACTCTTGTTATTGTCATTATTCATTAGGTGTAACACCCCACCTTACTTCGAGAGAACCAGTGCATATGGATTACTACACCTTTTCTGAAGTACAAGCGTGTCTAACTCTTATTATTGTCATTATTCATTATGTGTAACACCCCACCTTTCTGCCTAACGTCAGTACTTTTCAGAGGGATTCAGAGGGACACAGCTAACATATGTTTCAAAATCAGGGACATCCCTGAAAAGTAGTCACAGTTGGGATGTATGTCCTCTGCCCTAATCAGATATTCCACTGTTTGTCCTGCTATGATACTGTGTGTGGGTTGTAAAGTGCTGCTGTAACATTATTTTCTGCTAGAATAGCTGGTTCTCTTATCACAGTCATGTAATGCAATTCCACAACAACGGCTGGTAAAGTTCCACAGAACAAGTTTTGTGTTATGGCATTCCTATTTTTCCTTTACATTCACTCATTCTGATGCATGATATATTTATTTCAGCACCAACTTGTTTGTCTACCGTAGCTTAGTGGCACTTCATGCAGTCGAGTGTGTCCAAGGTCTGGAGTTTGAGACTGACACAGGTGTTTATTTTGCTGTTGAGCAAAACAAGGGCCCTGACATACAGAGTGACTAAGGCACTTTTAAGCAGTTGTAAGTGGGTTTGCACTGCTTTGCATGAAGCTTAGCAATACTTAGCACACAAGAGCACACTCGCACAAACACGCTTACTACTGCTTAATAGTGCTTACTCCCGCTAACCCCCGTGCTCATTTCTTTGAAAGAAAAGAAAATGGGGAGATAGGAAAGTGGTGAAAAAGGGGCACAAAGAGGGAAAGACAGTAGTGAAAACAGCTTGGGATGTGCTGGACAGGTGTAGGGAAGGTCCATAGCTGCCCATTTCTTTAACAGCAACAGCTGTGCATATGCAATAAATTTGGAGGGAAATATGAAACCTTCCACCCCTGAGAGAGGGTGAGGACAACAAAGTATGCTGTACTGCCAATTAAATATCAGTTTATGTGTCCAGCGGACATGTGTGCAAAATGGGCAGCTATGTATGGGGCGTATTTTTTTTTTTGGGTGCAGATTGCCCTTTTTTTTCAGTTGAGAGTGGAATGTGGGGTATGGTAAGTAGGTATATTTGGGGAGGTAGGTTGGGGAGGTAAACAGACAAGACAAACAAGATGCATACAGGGGCAGAATATGACACATGTGGTGGGAGAACAATATTGATGGGGAAGGATGTTTGTAAATCGCAAGACCATGAGCCCACAGATGGCAACAGTGGAACTGAGATCCCCACCCATGGGTAATCACAAATGCACCTTCACAGCCCAGAGGGTGGCTGTGCTGGGGGCTGCATAGGATTGGAAGGCTTACCCATGAGTAGCGCCACTCATGCCTCAAACTGGCATAGAGGATCAGCAACTGAACACTCGATCTCCCTACGCACCACAGCCCAGACCATTTGGAGGGTGATAGGTGGCCCTCCTCTGGCCACGCTTGCATAGGGGGATGAGCACTATCCCCTGCAGTGCTTCCACCCGAAGGTGGCACAGGGCCAATGGAGGAGGATGTCCCAGGCTGGGCACCGGACCTGCTGGTGCCAGGTGCCATCGCCAGCTGAGGTGGAACAGGTGGGTCTGCTGGGACTGGCCTTCCCATACGTTCTATGTTTAGGAGGATTTAATGACAATATGGGTTGGTAACAGCCAACAGCATTCCAAATTAGTTGTACCAGCATGCAGTAGTATTCCCATTAACCCAACACACCAAAGTGCCAACAGTTGAACAGCAAGCATAACACATGCATATATAGCACAACAGCAGACATTCCAACAGCATAGAGGATTGACTGGTGGCAACAGGCCACCAAGATTGTGGTATTTGAACAGGGCACATGCATCAAAGCAAATGCAGATATCTATAAACCAATAGGACATATGTCCCAACAAATGTTTTGAGATTAGACATACCCATTGAGTTGTGGAATTGCATTGTTTATGCACATACAGTAGGGTGTAAAAAGATACCTCCATTAGCAACTTATATATATTTATAGTTTACAGTATATTCCTGTTGACTGCAGGTATATATACCCTACATGTATTATTACACTAGGCAATGTCCGTTAATTTGTGAAATGGGTTTTGCTAGTTCTTTATATACCTGACCTGTATCTGACATACAAACTGTCCAGGATGCAGATGTTACTGCTATGTATTTATATATTTTATTTATATTTATATATCTACATATCTGGATGTGTTCAGGTGACATTATCAGGTATATTTTAACAGCCCCCTACATTTCTAGCAGCACACTGACATTTCTGGGGAACACAATAACAAGCTACTCATGTGCCAGATTAACCTATACATGCTGGCCATGAACCAACAGTTGAGGACTGTATATATCCTTAACAGCTACTGGTACTCCCTTCATCCACTTTATATGGGCCTACCCAAGTGTGGGTTGACAGCGCTTAATACAACAGTACTATTTCTATAATGCAAGAGTACAACAACATATCGAAGAATGTGACATGGACACACTCCAGGAATTATACCTTTATTAATTACATTACACACTTTTCTAGAGGCTCTCTCATTTATTTGATATATCAGTGCATGCAGAAGACTTATTCAAGATGTATTATACCTTTATTAATGGGTTACAACACTCTTTTTCAGGCTCTCTCACTTATTTTATATAACAGTACATGCGGAGAAATTATTCAAGACTTATACCTTTATTAATGGGTTACAACACTCTTTTTCAGGCTCTCTCACTTATTTTATATAACAATACATGCAGAGAAGTTATTCAAGACTTATTATACATTTATTATTGGGCTACAACACTTTTTTCATGCTCTCTCACTTATTTTATATAACAATACATGCAGAATAATTACTAACCTGCCTGGTGGCACAGCCTTAGCAGCCTATCTGCATAGGCTTGCTGATTCGCAGCACGGACACCTGTAGCTGTGAGGTAAATGAAGTGATATTGAGACATATACCTATCCATAATACAGACTAAAATAGCAATTCTTACATACTTCATTCCATGGCTGCCTACTCAGTAGTAGGGCATTTTCCATCCCACGGGCCTCCTGTATCCACTGGTTCAGTTGGTCCTGCTTCCGTCTCTTCAGGTCTGAGTAGTGGTGTCTGACCTGCTCACCAGTACAAAGGACGCCTGTGGCACTGGTGAGATCATGTGCTAGATGGTTCAAGGTTTCTGCTTTGTATTCAGTGCCCTGGAACTGGCCCTGCTGGAGTCTGTCATCATGATTATGGATGAGGAGCCAAACCATCACTTTTGACTCCTCAATGCCCCACCGTTGCACTCGAAAACTAGAGCCCTCTCCATCACCCGTCATGCTGCCTGCAGATGGGCGCTACAACCAGTTATGGCAAGTATTCCCGCCTATGGGGCTTAAATATGCCTCATTTCCCGCACTTATTTGTGATTGCCCACTTTTGAAAATCTCAGCTGAAAGCACATTTGCTTAGCACTGGGTAAACTTTCATTAATATGTATGTGTGTGTTGAAAGTGCATGCATATCAAAAGCTGTCATGACTTAGTGGTTCAGTACTGTGATTATGGTGCACAGTATCCTGGGTTCGAGGCCTGACATTGCTTTTTATTTTACTACTGGCAAGACCGGCTAGGAGGTGTGGCTGTGTTTAATTGACTTTGCTCAACTTTGCCCAACGTTGCTCTATGTTGCTTTACATTGCCCGATGTTACTTTAGTTAGCACGGTGCGCAGCTACGCGCAAACATTTTTTTTTGCGCTAGTTGGCATGATGCGCAGCTCCGTGCAAAGCCATTGCGCCAGTTAAAGCAGTGCTAAGCTATGAGCAATTATACTTAAATGTGCTTAATACTGGTAAACTTTGCAGTGCTTCACATTGCTTAAGATACGTTACTTATGCATTCATCAGTATGCATAACTATTTTGCCTTCTTATATATATAAAATATCATTTACTACTACATAGGCCATTTCAGTGATTTCTACTAATATTTAAAAGATAAATGTCTGGAATTATTTTCTATACAGATTTCCTACAGAAAATAGAAAGGGGATTGGTGGGACTCGAACCGGGAATGCCTCCCCTTTGTGCGAAGGCTCTACCACTACGCTAGTGCTATTTGGCTTAATTTGCATATAAGTTTCTTATTATCCTCTTCGATCTCTAAAGTGCTAACTGTAGCTTAGCAATGGGCAAATGGGCAAACCTGCGCAAACATGTGCAAATACGGGCAGCTATATCAGGAATAATAATAAAAAAAAGGAAAGTTTTACATTTTATAATTGTACAGGGGTTTAGAATGTGGGGGAGTGTAGTGTTGGGTATGTACACATTTGAGCGGACTCACTCATTTCAGTTGACATTTTCAGATTGAGGGACTTGCAGGGGTGTGGATTTTTGGACTGCTCGGCAGTCCAACACACCCCCTGCACATGTGCATGCTCCATGTTAGCCTTAGAGTTGAGTCAGCGCGTCTTGAATATGCATTGTGCGCTGATGTCTTCCTCTTAGGCTGCAGTTTCCGTGTAAGACTTATTTAGTCTTACACGAAGGATTAGTGAATCCCGGCCTTTATCTTTTCTTCATGATCTGTAGCAATATAAGGAAATACATACTTACTCATGCAAAAATGTCATAAACTGAAATTCTCCAAAGTAAATTATATTTTGCCTAGTCTTTAAAACTCTGTTTTCTACACATATGAATTTTTACTTCAGTTCTTCATGTGTCTGAATGCCTATTCGGAATTTTACAATGACTAGTCATTATTATTCAAAAATGTGCACAGTGATTGGGCAGACCACCCAGACTGCCCATTGTAAATATGGCATATACCAATAGAAAAACATCTGGCCATTAAAGTACCATTTAGCAGCCAGACTTTTCTATTGGAATATGCTATATACAAGAAAAAAAACAGGTACATTCTGCAACAGGAAATAAATAGAAATGTGCCTGATTTTCCTTGTATTTCTGAGCTGTCCCTCCTTAAATCTTGGCTGACTGTCATATCTCTCAATTGCCCCGATCTTTTCAGAATGTCCAGAGTGTTGTCTCATAGTATCAGTCTTTTCCACATAAAAAAATAGTTTTCTAGCGAGTTAGTGGGGTTGAAGTCATTAAAGAATGACAGGCTTCATCTCCTTCAAAAATGCATGCTAAAAACAACCACAGAGATTCTCTTTTCTAGGTTGCTTCTCTTCACAAAGAAAAAAAAATAGCAATAGAGATTCTGTTTTGCAATGTAACTCCCATATACCTGTACAGTACAGCAGAAAACATGGAATAATAGGAAAATACATGTAGCAACACTAAGGCACCATTATAGAAATAAATTATTTAAGAATGGCAAGCAATTTCTTTCTTAAATAATGTCACTGTATAATAGCAATTTGCCCTTGTAATCAAACCGTGCCAACCGTGAGTAAATCCTGATAAACCCACACCAACTCATGGCTTATTGTTTAATTAAATTTCAAAACAAAAACAATATATATTACTACAATATACTTGATATAGTTACAAGGAATCTAATAAGGTCATGTTAATTTAGTCTTAAATTGTTTATGTTTAGGTAAGGTATGCAATATTATACATTGATGTTACTTTCTTCTGACAAAAATACAAAAAATTCAGTTTTGCTTATTAAGTTACATACAAACAATGGACTGTGATGAGTTTAGATAGTTTAAACTAATTTACTTTGATTCTCTTTTGAAGTATTTGATCTCACCAAAAATTTAAAGAAACATTTAGTCTAAAGTTTGTGGTGGTATTTGGGATGTTTTGGCATTAATGTCACATGTATTTAAGAAGAGAATGCCAGTGGTGAGAATGATATAATCTTGCCAAGTGGTTCAATGTGGACAAAAAGAACAAGCAGGGGGATTCAATAAAGTCTACACGGTCACTTTTCACTGTGTGTGCATCAAGGCATGATGTGTACAAGGGAGTAGAAAGTTTTTGAGTCAGTAGGTGCTGTGTAAAGGCACACACCCCCATGCAAACAAGGTAAACACTCATGCTAATTGCAACATAAGCAGCTGAGTTACATGATGTTTAACCAATCTAACAAGGTGGAACTATTCAACAAGCTATAAAACAACCACATTGTCTCCATGCTGGTGTTTCCTATGAATTTGAAAACTTTTGGAATACAGCCATGGAAAGGAGTCTACATGAACAGTATAAAAAGTAAAAGGTGTGAGATTTGTACAGAACTGATCTTAACATGTGACAGCATTGGATACAGACTGGATGCAACAAAAGGAGAGTAACAACAGCAGCATAGTCTTTTTTGTGCCATAACAGAAATGCAGCTTTACTTCCCTACACACACATGAACAGTACATTTGCATGTAATGCAGGCAGATAAAAGTGTAAAAGTGTGTGACAATCAAAATAAATATACAAACAATTAAACAGACTATTCTTAGTTACATATCAGCATATGCAATATGTAGCTGATGAAATGTAGGCATATTATCTAAAAAACAGTACTCTACTGTGCAGATATATTCCAAAGTAATATTCTCATCTTCCATGTTCAACACATAAACAATTCAGTTCCCTTTCACTTTCCCTAGCTGTCTGGTGTAGATTCAGGGCTGTCAGCATGGTGAAGATGCAAATGAGGTCTGAACTTATTAAAATAACTGAATCCCGTAAAATTGTATCATTGTAGGGATGTAAACATAGTGCAAGCACGCCCTCAGTGTTTGTGTTTAATGATTGGCAACTGTGAATGCTTACATCAGGTGGGTGTGTTAGGTCAGACTTACAAAGTGTTACATGTACATCTGTCAAGGCTGGAAATGCAAGTAAGCAGTGCACAATTCACAGGTTATGTTTCATTAACATCTGACCTTATCTTCATGTGTTGGTAAATTATGTTTCTCTGTCAGTTTTTTATTATTATTTTATTTTTAGGCCACTATTTGCATGATGCAGCACTTAGCACAATCATGGGAAATGTAGGGATGAATGGAAGTGTTGGCTGTGCTTATCTTGTTTGTGCAATGTTGAACAATGGGCAAAAGGGAGACCTTAAGAATGATTAGTAAATAAGGGAATGTTATGTAAATATTCTAGTGGCAGCATTGCTAATGTATGACAGTATTTAGTCTGTGGAATACACCTACTACTTAACTGACTCTGTGGCAGCAGGTGATAATGTTGTTAATGCAGTGATGTTTTTTTTCCTGAGCCCAGATGGTACTGGGCTCGAATACAGGTGTATGTCATACTGTAAAATACTTTTAATTACAGAGTGATAATGCAATGACATGAATTGTTTATACAAGATGTGTTGTGTGTGTTGGCATATGCAGTGGTGTTAAGCAGCAGTCTGATGGGGTAACAGTACCTGTTTGCCGCCACTCACCCTTGGTGCACGATGAACATCTTTGCATGAAAATGGAGCCCGAAAAGTGAAGGGTTCCATTGCTTCTCCAGTATTGTTAAAGTCAAAACATCAATACAATATAATGTCTCTTTTGCATGTACCTTAACAGACATGCAGCAGCTGGAGAAACCACTGGACTTTCTCAGCAAGATAACACAGAGCCTACAAACTACATCATTATGTATGTGGATAGATTAAAATCCATGTCACTGTAAACTTTATCGTATAGGATGAGGTGACTTCTGCCTGGCCCCCAGACCAGTCTCTGACCCTGCCCTGGTGGAAGTACTGCAAAAATCTGAAATAGCTGATGACATCAGCAGTGTCTGTTGAAAATACTGTAATAACAGTGTTACACATGCTGCAGTAAAAGGCTCTCTGTAATTTTAAGCAAGAGCGCACGCGCACACACACACACACACACACACACACACACACACACACACACACACACACACACACACACACACACACACACAGTTGACAACAATGAGAACAGAACCCCTACCTATTTAAGTACACTGATTAGAAAACACAATACTTAACACAAGGGCCACTGCACAAGTATGACTTTTGCAAGACTGCAGTGTAACTTATAGTACATGACATCAGCAGCCCATGTGTGAGACAAGATGTTGGCAGGCCTGCATAGGTTCATAGATTCATGGGTTCATACAAGTCTACTACCATAATGCCACTAGGTTCGTAGGAGGTTCCAAGCCTAATGGCCCTAGGGCCTTTTCAAGGCTAGCCAGATTGCATCATATTTCCTTTATAAACCAAGATATGAAGACCATATTTGTGAATACATGATCAGCACTGTTTATGCCTTTCTAGGAGTGACACAGGTGAAACCCCCAGGGTAAATGTATGATTTCCCATCCAATTGTCCAAGTTACACTTAAATAGGGTCATTGCAGAGCTCAGTTTCACATGAAATGGCAGTTTTTTCCATAGGAGTGGCCATCTCTGGGAGGCATAACTGTCTCCCCAGCATGTCCTGTTGATGTCACAGGCTTGGTTAAGGTCCCCAGGGTGAGTGAGTCTTGTGCCATTTGATTTTCTGAGGTGCAGCATTTCTATTAAGGCAGGGTTCTAGACTGGTCTTTAGGCCAGCCACAAGTCACTTCTCAGTAGTCTATAAGATACAGAGTACAGTGACATGGCTTTCAGTTTGCGTTGGAAGACTCTGGATTTTCTTAGTGAGAAACCTCTGAGATCTCTCCAACAGCTGCAGGTGTCTGGTGAGGTACATGCAAAAGGGATCACTGTACTCTATTACTGGCCTGGTCTTGGATGCTATGCCCTTAAGTATGAAGTGTGGTGCATGAAAGACCTTCCTTACCACTGTGGTTATATGATGATCAAAGCTGAGGTTGCTATCAACCTGCATTCCCAAATCTCTCACCATTGGGTTGGAACATAGGTGGGTATTATTAATAGTGTGATTTCCATGAACTTCTTAGCCAAAAGGAATAATAATACATTTTTTGGGTTAACTTTAAATCTGTGGCTTTGGCAATAACAATTTATGTATGTAACCCATTTTACAGTATGTTGATATTGTATGGGGATTCAACAACTGCACCCAGTTTGCAGTCAACAGCAAACTTGGTGAGGCATAGATCATCTGTTGTCACCTGATTTTCTGAGAAATACATTCCAAACAGTAGAGGCCCAGAACAGACCCTTGTGTGACACCACTGGTAACAGGTTTGCTGGAATCCCCATCTATGACTGTATGCGTTCAGTTGGTCAGCCAGTTGGCTAGCCATCTAATGATGTATTGGTTAATCCCCAGCTGTGTGAGTTTTACAATGATGCCTGAATGGGAGATTGTGTCAAAGCCTTTGGCCAAGTTGAGATAGGCACTATGTACTAATTTGGCTTCATCCAGGGCTTTCATGACACTCTCAAATAATTCCAATAGGGTTAACAGGCATGATATGCCCTTAATGAAGGCAAACTGGGTCAGGTGAAGAGTTTGAATGTCACGAACGTCGATGATAACATTGTTGATAAGGTCAAAGATGATTCTGTCCATAGCCTTACATACAAGACTGGTTATGGCTTATGGATGTATAGTTCCCCAAGTTGCTTGAGGGACCCCCTCTGTGCAAGGGGATTACAGTTGCTGTTTTCCACTCTGCCTGGACAAAGCCAGTACTTTGACTGTGGTTGAAGAGAGTAAATAGTGGTTCTGCTAACTCTTGCTTTAGTCCATGTAGTAAGAAGCCTGGATATTATCTGGTCCCATAAAGGCTTTGTTTTTGGTCTTGACGAGTGAGGTTATGACCTGTTCTTTAGAGATAATAGGTAGAGAAGTGTTGATAGGTATGCTTTGAGGTATGATTGGTGGAGACAGGGGCATGAATGTTTTGCCAAACCACACTGCTAACAGGTTGACTATGTCCTCAGGTTCAGTATGAGTGGTGCCATCTACTCTGAATTTGGTGCAAGGCCGGGCCTTCCTTTTTGCATTACAGACAGGGTCTACTTCAGAAGACTAAAAAACCAAAAGACTGAATCCCAAAAGACTGAAAATTCAAAATACTGAACACAATTTTAATTCAGTGGGCAAGGCCCCCTGCACCCCTCATGTGGGGGTTGCACCTCCCACACACTCCGCAACCACTACTAACTACATAGACCAACTCCAGCATCACACAACAGTGGAGAAGGTGCAAATTCCATCATTCAGTATTTTGAAATTTCAGTCTTTTGATTTTTCACTCTTCTGAAGTAGACCCTACAGACATAGCTAAAGAATCCCTTGTAATTATCCTGAGCTATGGACACTAATTTAGTTCTGTAATTAGTTTTAGAGGACTTTACAAGATGTCTAATTTGCTTGTTCCAGTTATGGAGGATGTTCTTCTGCTAAGGCTGTTCCCTCTTATTCCTGGACATCAGTTTCTTTCTCTTGTTGCATAATCTATTTATGTTAGATGTCCATCATGTTTTTCATGAGCAAGTTTCGATCTATTGGGTACAGCTACGTCTATACACTTGTAAAGGTGTTTACTGTCAATGGTGGCAGGAAGTTTGAAACTATTTATGCCATTGCTTAGGATAATATAGTTTGCTTTGGAGACATTTTTCAACCTTTTGGATCCTTGGGGGGGGGGGGGTCAGGTACAATTGTTAAATTGTATGTGACCGATTAATGGACAGACCTTACCAGGAAGGTTCTCACAGATGGGGTGTACAACAATCTCCCATGTTGGTGAGTACTAGGCCAAGGACATTCAATGTCCTTGTGGGGGTGTGACTAACTGTTTTAGAATATTCATGTTTACAAAGTGCAGGAACCTTAGTGTGAGCATGTTTGAGCTCATATATGTATTCCGATCAATGGAAGGATAGTTAAAGTTAACCATGCCGATGGTGTTTGGCTGTAGTATGAGTGATTCAAATAGGTCCAGGAAGGCACTGTGTGGTTTTCATGGTTCATGCTGGTGGATCTATAGCTAGCAATGATATGGATGGGGTCTTTCCTACAGTTAGTAGGACTTGGAATAACTCTAGGGAGTTGTACTGCTTAACTAGTCTTGAGGTGTATTTGTCTTTTAAGAAGATGGATACACCTCCTCCTTTAGCTCTTTCATGTTCTCTTTGTGGCCTCAACTTATGGAAGATTTTACAACCTTTCATTGTTAGAGTACTCTCTGTGGCTCTAAACTATGCCCCTGTAACTGCACAAATTTAGACATCTTCCCAAGTAAGAAGTGCCTCCATTGAATGTATTTCTGATTTAGATTCCTGACATTAAGCAATATAACCTTTTGTTTGTCTTTTGTGGATACTTTTATGTCAAAAATGTTCTTATGACATTGGACACTAACCAAAAGGCAAGAGGTGATAGATGAAGACCATCCCTGGCAAAGCAGCATGGTCTATTGACCATATCATCCCAGGTGATGTACAGACAGAAGGGAATCTTGTACTCAATTAGTGATCTGACAAGGGTGGAGTAAAACAGAACTATGACCTCTCTTGTCTTGGATGTGATGTCCATATGGATGAGGTGTGCAATGCAGAATGTGTGTATCAACACTATGGACACATAGTGATGAAAGTGTAGATTGATATGAACATGTATTCACAAGTCTCACAACATTGTGTTTGAGCTGATAGGGTTGCTATGTATATCATAATTAGCAGGGGTACTGCATTGTCAAAGTGAATAATGAGGCATTGTTTACTGTAAGGTTCAGTCTGTGAGGTTGACATCAATCATTTGTCTCTGTCAGCCCCTTCTGTAATATGTTACCATTGTTGGGGGAATCTATATGAGTGTGGCCAATTAACAGTCATCTGCACTTCAAGGAAGTAGTTTCCACACAGCTGAGTCCCAAGCACAGATCATTTGGGTATTCCATTGGTAAATGACTATTAGGACAGTGCAGTCTCCAACTCTGAGAGTATGCTTTCTGTTGGTGAGCCAGTTGGCTATCCATGTAGTTCTGTATGGTTTAATTCCCATGAATGGGGGATATTGTCAAATGCCTTAGATTACTGAATATAGGTGGTATGTCCTGTTATCTGTCAACCAGGTCTTTGGGTCAGTAGGAAAGAAATCCACTAGGTTCAGTAGGCAAGTTCTATCTTTAACAAACACAACATGGGTCATCTCAAGTGTTCTGAAGATCACCAATGTCCCTGAGGATAAGGTCCATGCTGATCCCTTCCCTAACCTTGCAGATAAGCCTTGTTAGGCTTATTGGTTAATAGGTGTAGTTCTGCATGCTACCAGACTGATGTGCATTGCATATAACACATTTGATATTACTTTCTGTAATGCAGGTGATATATGCGTGGAAAAATGTACTGAGACACCAGGGTTGCAGTGCCGGGGGAGTGGGTGGACACATGGCTGTATTGTAAATATGTAACACAGTGTGAGATACGACCTTCATGTTTAATGTTTCCACATTTAATGTCACGTCATACACAAGACATGGACAATAATCAGCAGTAATTCTTAATATGTAGTTCTCCATAGCACAACAAGTAGCAGGTTTGCACAATGGTTAGCAAAGTGTATACATATGAGAGATACACGTGTTTGCATGTATCTAAGCATTGCGCAAATGCAAGCCACATTGCTAAAGTCTGAGTTAGTTTTTAGTCTATGCAGCACACCTGCTACTTAACTGACTCTGTGGCAGCATGTGTTAACACATTGATACATTCCATTTTGGGGCCAGATGGCACTGGGTTCGAATCCATTTCTCTCACTCTTTTTTTTGGCCAGTGTTTGTGGGGGTGTGCACTGGAGAGCACCAAACTAGTTAGATTGTCAAACAGTATGCACACTCCAAGTAAACATGATAACTGGAATTGGTGGGAAACTGTAATTCTCTATTGCTCTTGATCCTTACTAGACATGGCAGGTATTCATGGAGAGGGGTGAGATTTAGGGCTCAGAGATGGGGTGCCCAGGAGTCCAAGATTATTGTTGGACTCCTGGTGAAACACCACAGTGCCAGGCTATTGCAGGGAGACCATTCTGGGTTTCAGTATAAGTCAGAGGCTTGGGATAGTGTGGCCGAGCTGAAACCCATCCCACCAATATCCCCTGCACTGGTGAACAATGTAGGCATTACTACAATGACATCTGGAGGAGGAACAGGGATACCCTTAACCATTGGATTGGGTAATATAGGATTGCAGACATCCCACACCTGTGTATCAACTACAGAGAGTACTTGTAAGACTTAAAAGATGAATATAGGCAAGACTGGTATTCATAGTCATATTCTGCTCTGTTCTGTTTTTTCCACAGCCAGTCTCAGTACATTTTTCTACACATATATCACCTGCCATAAAAAGGGAGGTCAATGTCAGGACCCATGGTGCTAAATTGGCGAGGGTGAGGGAGGTATGTGGTATATATATATATATATATATATATATATATATATATATATAGCTTTTTTGGCATTGTATAGAGTTATATCAAATTGAGCATTAGCCTGTAGCACAAAGCAAGAGTACAATATTAGAATTTAGTCAGAAGTTGTAGGTTAAAATACCACACTTCCCAAATATACAATACTGTTAATTCTTCAATTGTGTTTAACTTAAAGGTTTAAAGTAAAGCCTCTATACCAGTGGCACACATACCCTGCTATAAACTGTAATCTCTATAATTGAAACATGCATATGTGCAATATATGCACATGTAAAGGAGTACCTGATACAATCTGTAGTATACTGTGCATCTGTAAGGAGTTGGTCGTCTTAAAAGTAAAAGTTATCTGGTACTCTTAAGAGTAAAGGTTAGGATAATAGAGTCAAATTAATTGTATCAATATATTGTATATCACATATGAGGGTGCTAATCTTAGCTCTTTTTTTATCTCACCCAACCCTTATCTCTCTTTTTTATTTTATTTTGATTTATTTTTTAATTCTTTTGTTTTAGTTTATTGCATGTTTGTCAAAATGTGTCCATGTCATCCATATGTACCACATCACTGAGTGCTCCACATTACAGTGGGTAGGCCTGCCCCCACTGGATCTCCTTGCCACTCTCCACTGGCTACAGTACCATTGCTGAACATGTCTGGAGCCAACCTAGCAGCACCATTTCTGCTACCCCTGCACTACTCCTGCCCACTTAGGAAGTCCTGCCCCAAAGATAGTCCAGTGGTTCACTCCAGGAGCAGTGGCAGAGGTGGTGAGTTTATCACCTGCACTGAGTTGCCAGGGATGGTGCATAGGATTGTGTGCCACACTGTTGGCGCATGCCTACCCTAGCTGGAGAGACTTCTCTCCCTCATTTTACAAAGAACAAGGAGGTGTAGAAGGAGATGTCAAGCACTCCAGACAGTGGAGGCTGAGGTGACAAAGATGACAGTTCTGTGGGTGAGGACTCAGTTCTCACTGTCACCCAGGCTGACAACCAATGTGCAGCAAAGATAATAGAAAGTAGTTAAAAGTATTAGATGCAGTTGTATTTGAACCAATACCAGGTTGTATCACTGCCTTAACTGCATTAACATGTGCTGCCACAGAGTGAGTTGAGTAGCAGGTGTCTTCCAGAGACTAAATACTAACTCTCAGATTTTAGCAATGCTGGAGAAGAAATGTATCCCTCACTTTTTGGGGTCCATGTTTGCTCGGAGATGCACATAATACACTAACTGTGAGAGGTGGCAAACAGATGTGGTTACCCCTGCTCAATGCCACTTAACACCACTGCAGTATACCTACATATAGCAACCGGTATAAACAATTCATGCCATTGCATTATCGCTCTAGAATGAAAAGTATTTTAAAGCATGACATCCACCTGTATTCAAATCCAGTACCATCTGGACTAAAAAAGGAATGTATCACTGCATTAACTGCATTAACACATGCTGCCACAGAAGTAGCAGGTATGTTTCATAGATGTAATACAAGATGTCAGACTTTAGCAATGTGGTTCTCATTTGCACACTCCTTAGCAGTGTACAAATGTGTATCTCACATGCGTATGCACTTTACTAATCATCATGAAAACGTGCTGCTCACTGTGCTATAAAAATGCATATATTAGGCTTTATTCTTGCTGTTTATTGTCCACTTCTGTTGTATGATATGAAATTACATGTAGAAACATTACAAACTGAGGCCTCTATCTAACTATATGTCACATATTTAAAATAGATCCATGTGGTGGCACCCCCCCCCAAGCACTTCAACCCTGGGGTCTTGGTATTTTTTCTACAAGTATATCAGCCACACTACAGAATGTAATATAAAATGTGTGGTATCCAATGCACATCAATCTGGCAACATGCAGTACTACAGCTATTGACCCATATGCCTAAAATGCCTTATCTGCAAGACTAGTGCAGGAATCAGCATGGACCATATCCGCAGAGACACAGATGACCTTCACCACACTTAACCCTACCTGTTTTGGCTTTGTCGAGGGTAGATCTTGCTTACTGATCTTGAGAACTTCTTGGATACTGACCTCAAAATGCTGGATTATGGATAGCAGGACATACTGCCTATGCAGAGTTATCCAAGAATTAGGTCATACAGTACTACATAGATAGCTAACTGGCTCAATGACAGAGCACATGATCTCAAAGTTGGGGAGTGCACCTCCACCACTAGCTGACTCATCAGTGGAATTCCACAAGAATCTGTGCTGGCCCTTGAACTGTTTGAGAAATACTTTGCTGCAACACAGGCAACAGTATGTGGCCTGTGGTTTACCAAGTTTGCAGATGATTGTTTACTGGATACACTCTTAGAGAGTCCCCCAGTGATGGTAACATATTAAAGTAGGGGCTGACACAGAAGAACAATTGGTGACAAACTCACAGACTGAATTTTAAGCATACAATGACTCTTTGTCACCTTTGTCAATTAAGTAGCCCTGCTAATTATGATATACATAGCACCCCACCGCCAAGCTCAAATACGGTGTTATGAGAGCTGAGAACACATGTTGATAGTGATCTACACTTTCATCACTATGTGCCCACAATGGTGACACATACAATCTACATTGCACTCATCATACATATGGTCTTCACATCCAAGACCAGGTAGTCATACCTCTGCTGTACTCTACCCTTATCACACCAGTAATGGGGTACAATGCTCACATATGTCTGTACCTTACCAGACACCTGCAGTAATTGGAGAGAGCACAAGATTGTCCTGGAAGACTCTCAGGTCTCCAAACATTACATACATAGAAAGACTGATGTACCTGTCACTGTAGTCAGTATCATTCAGGCTGCTGAAAGGTGACCTATGGCTGCCCTGCAGAGCAGTCTCAGACCCTCCACATCTGGAAATGATGGACATCTGCAATTCAAATGGGACAACAATTATTTGATCCAGTGTTCTCAACCTAGTCTGTGACATAAACAGAACATGTTGGGGAGACAAATATATCTCAAAATGATTCACACTCCTCTGTAAATGGCTCCCACTACATGTGAACCAGTGCTCCTCAATGATCCAGTTCAACCACAACCTTGACAACTGGTTGGGTTATTGTAAAGTCACCACTGGAGTGGTCACCTTTGTCCCTCATGGACAGGGCCAGTTGGTCATCATCATCATCAGCCCCCCTTTTCCCATTTTTTCTACATGGGGTCGGTGTATCGTATTAACTGTCACCAACTCTCGATTCAGTGCTACACTCTTGCCTCCTTCAACACTCATGCCTGACTGTCGCAGATCTTCTTTCACACAATCCATACACCTCTTTGCTAGATGTACTCACTTCCTCTTACCTTTCTTCCTGTCTGTCCCAAATCTTCCTCACCAGATTGTCTTCTACTTTTCTGCACATGTGTCCAAACCACCATAATCTGTTGTCTTTGATCTTTTCTGCAATTTCAGATACTTTGGCTTCTGCTCTTATGTCCTCATTTCTTCATCTGTCCAACAGTGTGCATCCTACTATCCTTCTCAGGTACTTCATTTCCATCACCTCTAGCTTCTTCAACTCTGCCGTCTTTACTGCCCAGGTTTCTGTACCATACAGTAGTACCGGTCACACCACTGTCTTGTACACCCTACTTTTCAGTTTTTTTGATATTCTTCTGTCACAGACTACACCTGACACTCTATGTCAGTTGGCTGCAGCCCCTCTGATTCTAGCTTTGACCTCTTCATTCAGACTTCGCTTCTCCTCAACCATGCCTCACAGATACTTGAAGCTGTTTACCTGTTCCACTATCTTCCCGTCTCTCTTTATTCTCAGCTTCTTATGACTTCTCCAATTTGCTGCCATTCCCACTGTCTTATCTGTGCTTAATTTCATCCCACGTGCCTTCAGTTTTGCATTCCATTCTCCTATCCTTTGCTGAAGTTCTAGCTCATAGTCTACCTGTAATCCCACATCATCTGCATGCAGTAACTTTCTTGATCTATCCCCTCCGACCTGTTTGCTAATGCAGTCCATCACCAGTATGAACAGCAGTGGGCTCAGAGCTAAACCCTGGTGTAGCTTCACTCCCATTAGGAACCTCTCTGTGAGGCCAAACACTATTTGTGCTTGAGTCATTGGGTTCCTGTACATAGCCTGCACTAATTCTACCAATGTTTCTGGGACTTCAAACCACCACAGTTCGGCCCAGATCAGCTTTCTTGGGGCCTTGTCGCATGCTTTCTCCAAGTCTAGAAATGCCCAGTTGGCCTATCTCCTCATCTCTAGCTTCTTCTCAAGTATCTGTCTCACTGCAAACAGTGGATCAGTTTTATTGCATCCTGATCTGAATCCAAACTGCTCATCTCCCATCTTACATTCTACTACTCTGCATATCGGTTTTTCAATCATCCTCTCCAGAACTTTCATGCAATGTGATAGGAGTTTGATGCCTCTGTACTGCCCACAGTTGTGGATGTCCTCTTTATTCTTGTACACTGGCACCAGTATGCCTATTCTCCAGTCATATGGGCTATGCCTTTCTCTCCACACTGCTATTAGTACCCTAAGGAGCCATTTCTCTGCAATCTTACTCAGCATTTTTGAGCTCATCTGAGCCTGCTTGCTTTCCCTGACTTCATTTTCCTTTGTCCTTTTCTTACTTCTTCTAGGGTGGGCTCCTCTTCTTCTCTCATGTTAGTCTGTTTCTGGGGCAGTACAGCTTCTGTGAGGTTTTCTTCATTCAGAAGCTGCCGTTAATACTACTTCCATCTGCCTTTGTTGTCCTTTGGACTGCTGAGCAGGTTGTTGCTGGCATCCCTTATGAAGGGTGTCTGACTATCTTCTTTATCTTTCTGTCTTTACCTTGCAACCTGATATAGTTTCCTTGTGCCACTTACTGAGTCACTTTTCATAAGTTAGTAGAGTGCCTCTGATGCCCCATTCTTTGCTATTACAACTTCTTTCTTAGCTTCTATGTTAGCCGACCAGTAGTCCTTCCTAGTCTGGTCAGTCTTTTCTGTCTCCCACTTCTTCCTGCACTCCTTCTTTCTTTTGATGACTTCCTGGACTTCTGCATTCCACCCCAGCTTTCCTTATGTACCTTATTTCCATACTTGGCTAGGCCGCATACCTTTTCTGTAGTCCTAACACATGCTGTTTTTAGGCAATGCCATTCTTGTTCAACTCCACCTATTTCCTCCTATTCTTGAGGTGATAGAGCTCTGAGTAATTCCTTGAACTGTTACACTTTCTCTCCAGTCAACTTCCAGGTCTTCATCCTGGCCTTTGTTGACCTTAGAGTCTTCTCAGACCACTGCTTGCAGCTGATTGTGGCAACCAGTAGTTTATGCTGTAGGCTGACTGTTTCACTGGGAATGACCTTGCATTCATGAATTGTACCTCAGTGCATTTTCCTTACTAGGAGGAAGTCTACCTGGGTTGCATGTTGGCTACTCTTGCATGTAATCTTGTGACTGTCTTTCTTTCTGATCCATGTGTGGCTACTATCAAGTCATTTGCCAGAAGTCTAGAATGGCTTTTCCTTCTTTATTCCTGTTGCCTCACCCATGTGGACCCAGGCAGTCATCATATCATGTTTAGTCTGTCCCAATATGTGCATTCAAGTCACCCATTATCAACACCAATTCACGTAGCCCTTCTTTATTTAGTAAGTCCTCCAACTGCTGTCTGAATGTACTCTTTTCCTCACTATCATAACCCTGCTGTGAGGCATAAGCTGAGATTATGAATACTGCCCTATCATTACACTGGAGTCTGATTACCATGAGTCTGTCATTAATTCTGATGATATCTCTCACTGCCTTCTGAAGCCTCTCTCTCACCACAATTCCTACAACATTTCTAGCCTGCCCTCCACCTGAGTAGTAGAGTCTGGATCACAAGCCAAGTGGCTTTGCTGCACTGCCCTCCATCTTGTCTCTTGGATACATAGGATGGCCATCCTCCTCTGTATCATCATGGTATCCACTTCCAAGTTGCATTCTGTCAGTGAACCTACATTAAGTGTAGCAATTCTCAGTTCATGTTTGGCAGGTTGGTTGGTTTTATGTCTAGCTTTTACTCAACAGAGCTATCCCAGGTAATCCATATCAGTTGTTGCTGCTCACAAACACAGTCTGCTAAAAATAACCATCCAACTATGTTCAATTAGAGTACTTGTGTTTTCACACAGTTAGGCCTCTAAACACCCTGGTGCTATTAGGTCAGTAGCATCATATGAACCTGTTAAGCTATATGCCTATACAGGCCTCCCAACCTGTTGTCCTCCAAATGGTCATCTGATGTCATCTACTATAGGTTCACCTGCACTCCTGTATAAATCAGACTTGTGCCATGGAGCTTGTGTTGACTATTATGTTCTGTGTCTACTTAGATAGGTTGAGGTTCTGTTCTCGCTGCAGCTAACTTTTTGTGTGCATGTGTGTGTCTGGACACCATCACAGAAGTGTGTATACTACAGTTACTGTTCCAATGCCATGCAATGACAGTATTTTGATATTTGCTCATGCCTGCATATCAATTTCATACAGTCCTCCCAACATCTTATATCCCACATGACCTTCTGATGTCATCTACTATAATATCACCTGCACTGTTTTGTAAATCAGACTTGTGCAGTGGGTCTTGCATTAAGTACCATGTTCTGTAGTCTGTGTACTTAGATAGGGAGGGGTTCCGTTCTCATTGTAGTCAACATGGTGCGTGTGTGTGTGTGTGTGTGTGTGTGTGTGTGTGTGAGTGTGTGTGTGTGTGTGTGTGTGTGTGTGTGTGTGTGTGTGTGTGTGTGTGTGTGTGTGTGTGTGTGTGTGTGTGTGTGTTGCTGTTGCTTGGCATTACAGATAGCATTTTATACCAGCATGTGGGACATTATCTTCTCCTCTACAGGCACTGCTGATGTCAAGTGTTTTCTGGCACACTCCTAGTCAGACTTGAGCTGTGGGGTTTGCATAAAGTACTGTGTTCTGTAGTCTGTATACTTAGATATGTAGGGGGGGTCTATTCATATTGCAGTCAAGTGTGTGTGTGTGTGTGTGTGTGTGTGTGTGTGTGTGTGTGTGTGTGTGAGTGTGTGTGTGTGTGTATGTGTGTGTGAGCTGTGGTTTGACATTAGAGAGAGCATTTTACACCAGCATGTGGGACACTGTTAACCTCTTCTCAACAGACACTGCTGATGTCATCAGCTATATCAAATTTTTGGATATACAGTTCTCTCACCAGGGCAGGGTCTGAGACTTCTCCGGGGCCAGAGAGAAGTCACTTCATCCTATACAATAAAGTTTACAGTGACATGGCATTTTATCAATCTAGATACATCATGCCATGATGTGTAGTCCATGTGTTATCTTATTGAGAAAGCACTGTGATGTCTTCAACTGCTACATGTGTCTGGTAAGGTACATGTAAAAAAGAGCATTATACTCTATCAGTGCTGTAACAAAGTTTGACTACAGCACTGTCATACAATCCTAAGATCTCAATATGATGACTTGAATAATTATTTGCACAACATATCCTTTCAATAGCAGTGTGCACACTTGGTGGTCAAAGTTCAGATTGCTATCTAAATGTGTTCCCAGTGCTTGTGTCACTTGGTTTCTGCATAGCATGACTGTTGTCAATGCTGTGATTACCACAGAACTCCATTTTTCACACAGAAAATATTACAAACACACATTTCTGCATTTATTTGTACATAGTGTGTCTTTGTCGCCACTCAGTTGTGTGTGTTAGCTCCTCCTGTACTATGTTATTACCATTGGTGGACCCAATGATTGCATACAACATGCATGAATCTGCAAACTTAGTAAACCAAATGCCATATACTTTTTCCAGAACTGTTGAGAAATACAGTTTAATTAATGAAGGGTCAAAGCACAGATCCCTGGGGTTTGCCAGTGGTGACAGCTCTGTTTGTGCAGTTTGATTCACCAACTTTTGCATGATGTGTTCTTTCAATGAGTCAGTTGTTTACCCATCAACTGACTTAAGGTTTAAACCCCAGCTTAGTGGTTTTCTCACTGATACCTGCATGTATGATTGTGTCAAACCCCTAGGCCAGATCACAATAGGCAGTATGCACTGTTTTACCTTCATCCAGGCCTATTACATGGAATCAGTGTGCCATGACAACATCATAGATCACCTATGGTGTGACCCATCCCATACACCTTTCTGATATGTTTGAATACACAGTTTAACATGCCTTCCACATGGCCTATGTTCCCATACAAGGATGCATATCAACATGCATCCACCTGAATTGGGGGGAAACACCTGATGCATACATGTATAGAGACATCCTGACTCTCCTTGACTGTGAGATAGACCGGCTTGTCATCATGGACCTCTTCTACATTTCCACTAGTAATATTCCAAGTTTGTGCAACATACATGTGTGAGGTGTTACTGCTACATCAGGTCCATTACATCTGATAGATGCACTCAAAGAGGTTATTGAAGGCATGCATGATGACAGTATCATCCTGTGAAACTTTAATAGGTCAAGGCATTGAATACAAAGCTACACTGAGGTATTCAGCCAGCACTGTCATATGTGTCCATAAACAGCTAAATGGGTAGATCAGTGTATGACATACATGGCATCTTGCTATATTGAAATGTGTGATGTGAAATATACCTCAGGTCCAGTGATCAGGTCAGTAAATCAGGGGTATCTGCTAGGCCCTTTCTTGCCCATTAGTTAAGTGATGGACATCACAGATGACATACCCATGCTGTGTCCAAACATCTGCCTGAAGTACTGCATCTTGTGGGCAATCATTGACTCCAAGTGTGATATTAGTATGATACATACAGTATCAACACATACCAAAGAATGCTGCCATAGACATGACAATACCTGAACTGAAATGACACATGGAGGGATCTGTTGAATCAGGAAACAGCCACATCACCCAAGTATAATGTGAACATCACACCCTATAATCAGACCAATAGGTATGTGACCTGCGACCTAGGGTAGATGGTAAGTGGTACATCTACCAGCATGTGGTCACAGTACTGAATACTACTCCCCTGAATGTAACGCAAGTACTGGGAATGTGAAGAACATGCACATCAGTGGCCATAATAACATCATGGTTCCCAGCCATCATCTCACCAATAACCGTGTGTGTGTGTGTACAATGCACCCTTCTTAATGTACCTCCATACACATCTTCCAGTGATGTGTAACTGAACTGTACCACCTTTGTCACAGTAAGCTCTCAAACAGCTTATTTGCCATACCTAGGTATTCTTTCTGTCGATATACGACTGTCTGATGATGTGAAACACCAATCAAGTTGTTACACCAGATTCATGTGTGCTACCTGTTCAACGTATGCACACACTGCATACATAGGTGTTTGACATTAATGGCATGTATGTCATTCATGACATTGTGGATTGTCCCATAGATATATGCTATACACACAAAGCACCTAGTCTGTGTTGCCCACACTGTCACATACAGGTATAGTAGTGTCCCCCCTAACACCTCTTCTGGGTATTACAATACCAGGAAAGTGTGTGTGGTTATCCTCAAAGAGTATGGATGTAGCATAATAGCTGTTAACTGTGTGTGTGTGTGTGTGTGTGTGTGTGTGTGTGTGTGTGTGTGTGTGTGTGTGTGTGTGTGTGTGTATGTGTGTGTGTGTGTGTGTGTGTGTGTGTGTGTGTGTGTTTAGGCTAATTTCTTAAAACTCCACATCACATATGTTATGTCAGAGGCATGGGATTAGTGGTGGTATTATTCTGATATTGTCCATGAATGCCATTGGTTCTTGTAATGTTTGCCATGATCCTTTACCTGTGGCCACCTTGCTGGAGACCTCTGCTGGGAGTATGCTCATATTCAGGTATGTCCGTATGCACAGCTTCTCAATATGTACCCTACTGCAATTGTATGTCAAACTGCAGACAGATGTCCTCTGCATTATTCATTTAAGGATGCTTATCTCACACACATATCCTCCCCATTGTTATGTCACCTTGTGTGGCAGTCACAAACAACACATTTTCACTGTACAGTCCATACTGCACCATATAGATATGTGCTTGGTGTTGCTGCTAAAACCATTTCCACTGACATTTTCTCCTCTGATGTACATGGGGGAGTTTCACCTGTACTCTTTCAATGCGTCTGTTCCTACAATTCATCTGTGTGTCCCTATTCAATGCACACACTTCCCTTGACTGATCATTTTGCATGGCAGTCCCATGTCCTGTTACAGATCATTAACACAGCTTCAGTACAGAATGCCAGGAATGGACTATCACACTACACTGTACTGTAGGTACACTGTCCTGTACTTTGTTTGTTCCATATACGTCAACATTCATAACTCTCAACTGTTCAGATATTCCCAGGATGTGCAGATGTTTTCTTTATCAAATATCTGGCTTTCTGTCATATCACTGTGATGATCTCTGGGCTGATGTGACTCAATATTAGATAGATTTGAGTGCATGCCTCTCAACTGTCCTGATCTATGCAGCATAACCAGTTTTTGTCTCATATTTATGTGTCTTTTCTTCATAACAGTTTTGTTCTTGCAAATTATTGGCATGTCATTGCAGAATGTAGTCAGAAATAGATGACTGATATTTGAGTTTCAAACTTCATGCTCTTCAAAAAGTTCATGCTAATATACAACCTATATATTCTATTTACTTTCTAAGTTTGGAAGTGCAATATTAAACATCTTTCCCTATATCTGACCCTTTGTCCCAACATTTTTATGGCTTTGTCCACATTTCTTGCTCTAAGAGGTTGAGAGTGTTACATTCAAACACATTCCCATGTGACATCTCTGTCACATGCGTCCCTATTACTGGTTATTTGCCTATCATTAAGTTGGTCTCTGTGCAGATGAGTTGCACTAACAGAATGGCATCTATTTGTAAAGCCCTGATGATCATTGTAGCATTTTGAGCAAACACGTACATTGTAGATGCTCTGCCTTACATAGAATTGCCATCTGCATTCTCTTAAAAGGTTTTACAGCCAGCAACACTGTTACAAGCCATGAAACCTAGCTTAGGGACACCACGACTCATTAATATCCATTATGTGCTGATGTGAGCAGTACATCATTGAGCTAACACGTAAACTCCATGTAGGCTCTGCACGAAGCCTACATGGAGTTTACTGAATCCCCAGGAAGAGCTTTATTTTTGAGTGATATGTTGTTTTAGGCATATAAAACAGAAACCATACTCTTCATCTGCATTGTATAATTACAGTCCGTACTCAGCAAAATCCTTCATTTTAAAACTGTTTAGATGTCATAGCAAAGAACCAGTTCTGCCACACAGAAATTGAGTTGAACAGGTTAAATACTGATGCAGTTTACACTAACTTTTGACAAAAATATGATCTGCAGAAGTTAAACAAATAACTATACTACTCAGTAAGTGGCAAAGAAAGAGAAAAATGGAAAAAAAAGTTCCTTTTTACTTAATTTCTAACTCAGATGCAACATTTTCTTCTGCAACCCAGTGTAAATTATAAAGAAAAGCAATTAGAGTGTTGGCATTCCTCATTTGCAAACTAACATATCTGCATTTTAAACAGCAGTTTTTGGTGGTGTTCTATTATAACAGATAGCAGACAGAACCCTCCATACAGGAATGCAGTCACACTCACTCCTCTGCTATGTAATAATGTACTACAAATATTAACAACCAAGCTAAAGAAAGATTAGTACTGACAAAACTTCCAAAAAACAAATACTTGTTCAGTACTAAATTGAAATTTGGAAAACCAAGAGTAAATGCACATAATTGGTGATAAAGATAAAATGTAACTTTTTCCCACCTTTATAGAGATAGTTTAATGAGTAAATCTCAAATCTGTATAAGACATACCAAAAAATAAAATTATTCATAAAAATCCATGCAACTGAAACATTTCAGATCAATTCAACTTAAAATTTGAAAATGGCAATATCTAAAAAGCAAATGCTACTGTGCAACATTTCAAAATATATAGCATCAGAACTAGATTTCCTGCATATATTCTATGGGGTTAAATAATAATCCAGTGGTATACCTTAAGCAAAATGAGCAAAAGCTTTACTGAGATATAAGAAATTCTGTTTAATAAATTCTATCCAGAGAGGCACTTCAGTATCTGTTCACTGTGATGGGCATAGAACTTGTCAAATTTGAACCTAATAAGTTTATTATGTAAAATCTTTGAGAAGATTATGAATGCCTTAAAAGAAACAGGAAAAATAGCAACATCTTATTATCTCTGTCTCCTGAATATAAATCATTTTAATGAATATGTCTTTGTTGCACAAAACGATGGCTAACAGCTATTATACTCTATGTCGACTTAATAAGTAAATATGATTCAAAAACATCAAATCTGATTCAAAGTCATACTTTTATATTGTAGACCACTTATCAAAGCTACATCAACATTGTAAAGTGGAATAACACCTTGCTATATAACATGTAACAGCTGATACAATTACCTCAAGAAAAATAATGACAAATGAATATTTCTTGCAGGTTCTGTTAAAGTGCAGTGTTAAAACCATTAACTTTAATTCATTTGTTCACAGTACATGCTTTACCAAATTCATGGTTGCATGGGAGCAGACTATTTAAAAGCAAAGAAATGTGACATAGCCCCCCCCAACATCAATAAATAAATAAATAAATAATCCTTTACATAACAATGCCTCTGAGAAAACCATTTCTATTTGACAATACTTTATGTATGACTAAAGCAATATGACACAACACATAACACAATGCAAAAGTTCAGATTTAGCCAACCTTTAAAATCTTGAAGAGAAATAGTTGTTCTTTTAGTATATAAGTTTACATTTACTCACTTCAGAAGAAAAGTAAAAGACATAAGATACACAATTAATATTCATACCTTCATAACAGAACAGGCAGAAACATTGAAAAGTAGAGACTGTGTTACAGTGCAGAGTCTCCGCAACACTTTTAAATTGGCTAGCTCAAATAGTGATTCTCCCCTATGAAATAGCTAAACTTACACCAAATTAAAATGCTATTTTTATCTTGTTCTTGTCTCTCTGCAAATGCAATTAAAATGCAAAGATGATTCACAAATGGGTATAATGAAGTAAAATAGTTTGGTTACAAAAGTACTTAAAAGACATTTTAACCTAATTACATTAAATAGACTACTAGGAACTGTTGCTAGTGCAGTGTATTACATAGTTAGTCTTGATTCACTATTTAAGTCTTAATTCCCCATACACCTAAAACAAAATCTTAGAAACTGCTAACTTAATCTTGAAGAGAATATTTTTGGAAAATGAAGGACAAGACTATTGAATATGTCAGCATGTTTTGAAAAATATATACGAAAAACTGAAAAAGAGAACACATAAAATATAATCTTGAAAATTGTGACAAACTGGATTTTAGGCTAACAATGTGTATGCCTAAAATTCAGGAACTGCATTGCTCTCATCCACTCATTAACAAATGACACACTTATTTTCAGCTGCAGTAGACTACGGAAGTCAGTAGTGGTGCATAACTTAATTACTAAAACTTTTGATGTTATGAAGATGTTATCCTCCAAAAAAAGGAAGCCAATCTGGTGGTCCCCTGCCACAAACAAATTCTACAACAGAAGAAAGAAACTGCTGCAAAAAAGAGTCAAATCCCATGACTGGAGGAACTCCCTGGTCAGCCTCAGTAAGAAGTCACACGGTCCAGGGTTCTAAACCTTGTCATCACAATAAACAAAACATGCTGGAGGAATAGGTTCCTGACCCAGAGACTCCCCAGACTCTGGAATAGCCTGCCCATACATGTCAAGCAGAGCATCTCTTTGGCCCTCTTCAAAAGGAACCTTAATGATTGGATGGGAGAAAGGAAATTCACCCCAGGCATCACGTCCATCACCCTGCTAGACAGGGCTCCAGGGAAGTAAATAGTGTGGTAAGAAATAGCCAGGGAATTCTTATGGCTAGGCTTCTATAGATCCTAAGGCCGATAGCCTAGTACCAACCAATGAATCAATGAACCTAAGTTGAGATCCATCATAAAATCCTCCAAAGCTAGTTATGAAAACAAAATCACCACTGTTTCTAAAGACAACCGAAAAGCATTATATAGCTATGTCAACAATCTCAATGGCAACACTCAGATCTGCTCTGAGTTACAGCACAATGGCACTAAATATACAGAACCAACTGATATTGCCGACATCCTGGCAGGTAGGTTCAGTGCTAACTTTACCCCTCTCTCACCGGCTAAAGGGCCCATCTCTATACCAGAAGAATGTAAAGTGCCTGTAATAACAGCTGCACAGGTAAAAAACACACTTTCTAAAGCCAAGAACACAGCATCCATGGGACCCAACAACATCCTAGGCTGTGTTCTACACAACCTACAAAACGAACTGGCACCCCACCTAAGTGCAATATTCAGTCCTAGCCTCACCTCAGGCTTGGTGCCTACTGAATGGTGCACAGCAACGGTTATACCACTCCACAAAGGGGGATCCACCCCCGGGAACTACCACCCCATTAGCCTGACGAGCCTGGTCTGCAAGGCCATGGAACATATCATCATGGAACTTATAAACAAAGATATCGGTAAACTCCAAACTCTGAACCCCACTCAGTTCGGGTTTGTAAAAGGCAGATCACGTCTCCTAAACCTGATAGACTTCTTTGAAGCAGTCACCAAAGCAGTAGATGAGAGGAAGGTGGTTCACACAGCCTATCTAGATCTCGCCAAGGCTTTCAACACCATCCCCCACTCTGGAATTATAGATAAACTCACTAAACTAGGTATAAATCTCTATGTCACAAGATGGGTTGCCATCTGGCTCACTGAAAGAACTCACACTGTGGAAGTAGCAGACTCCAAGTCCGACTTCAGACCAGTGACAAGTGGAGTACCACAGGGTTCAGTCCTGGGTCCTCTCCTCTTTGGTATCATCTTCTCTGAAGTACAGGCTAACACAGAAGGTCTTTGGCTAATGAAGTTTGCAGATGACTGCAAACTAGGAGCCATAATCGAAACTCCTAAAGATATGGACATCCTACAAAAGGGCCTCACTGAGACAGATGCCTGATGTCAAAGCCATGGCCTCAAGCTCAATGCCAAAAAGTGCATTGTTATCCCTTTTGGTAAAAACTCTGCACCCATGAACTACCACATAGGCGGTAGTCTACTTAACACCAAAAGTGTGATAAGAGACCTCGAGACACAGGTGAACAGTAGTCTCTCTTTTGACAATCACATTTCCACAGTAGTCAGGAAATCCTTTTACATGCCACACCTCCTCACAAAACGTTTCTCATCCAGGAAAAAAGAGGTAATTGTTCCCCTCTACTTATCACTCATTCGACCCATTATAGAGTACAATGCCCCTTTTGGTATGTACCTCACAAGACATCTACAACAACTGGAAAGGCCACAGAAATACCTCACAAAGAGGATTACCAGCCTCAAACAGATGTCCTACGCAGACCATCTCAAAAAACTCCAGCTTTACTCCATCGCATATTGCCTACTCAGAAGTGATTTCTGCCTAACATACAAAGCTTTGTCAAACCCAGATCTGTTGGACATGCTCCACTTAAAGAAATCCCAATCCCTCCAAGCTACATGCACTAGGGATCTAAACCTTGTCACCACAATAAACAGAACATGAGGAGGGATAGATTCTTGTCCCAGAGACTTCCCATACTCTGGAACAAATTATCTATCTATATCAAACAAAGCTTCTCATTAGCACGCTTCAAGGAAAATCTAGTGCAGTGTATTACATAGTTAGTCTTGATTCACTATTTAAGTCTTAATTCCCCATACACCTAAAACAAAATCTTAGAAACTGCTAACTTAATCTTGAAGAGAATATTTTTGGAAAATGAAGGACAAGACTATTGAATATGTCAGCATGTTTTGAAAAATATATACGAAAAACTGAAAAAGAGAACACATAAAATATAATCTTGAAAACTGTGACAAACTGGATTTTAGGCTAACAATGTGTATGCCTAAAATTCAGGAACTGCATTGCTCTCATCCACTCATTAACAAATGACACACTTATTTTCAGCTGCAGTAGACTACGGAAGTCAGTAGTGGTGCATAACTTAATTACTAAAACTTTTGATGTTATGAAGATGTTATCCTCCAAAAAAAGGAAGCCAATCTGGTGGTCCCCTGCCACAAACAAATTCTACAACAGAAGAAAGAAACTGCTGCAAAAAAGAGTCAAATCCCATGACTGGAGGAACTCCTGGTCAGCCTCAGTAAGAAGTCACACGGTCCAGGGTTCTAAACCTTGTCATCACAATAAACAAAACATGCTGGAGGAATAGGTTCCTGACCCAGAGACTCCCCAGACTCTGGAATAGCCTGCCCATACATGTCAAGCAGAGCATCTCTTTGGCCCTCTTCAAAAGGAACCTTAATGATTGGATGGGAGAAAGGAAATTCACCCCAGGCATCACGTCCATCACCCTGCTAGACAGGGCTCCAGGGAAGTAAATAGTGTGGTAAGAAATAGCCAGGGAATTCTTATGGCTAGGCTTCTATAGATCCTAAGGCCGATAGCCTAGTACCAACCAATGAATCAATGAACCTAAGTTGAGATCCATCATAAAATCCTCCAAAGCTAGTTATGAAAACAAAATCACCACTGTTTCTAAAGACAACCGAAAAGCATTATATAGCTATGTCAACAATCTCAATGGCAACACTCAGATCTGCTCTGAGTTACAGCACAATGGCACTAAATATACAGAACCAACTGATATTGCCAACATCCTGGCAGGTAGGTTCAGTGCTAACTTTACCCCTCTCTCACCGGCTAAAGGGCCCATCTCTATACCAGAAGAATGTAAAGTGCCTGTAATAACAGCTGCACAGGTAAAAAACACACTTTCTAAAGCCAAGAACACAACATCCATGGGACCCAACAACATCCTAGGCTGTGTTCTACACGACTTACAAAACGAACTGGCACCCCACCTAAGTGCAATGTTCAGTCCTAGCCTCACCTCAGGCTTGGTGCCTTCTGAATGGTGCACAGCAACGGTTATACCACTCCACAAAGGGGAATCCACCCCCGGGAACTACCACCCCATTAGCCTGACGAGCCTGGTCTGCAAGGCCATGGAACATATCATCATGGAACTTATAAACAAAGATATCGGTAAACTCCAAACTCTGAACCCCACTCAGTTCGGGTTTGTAAAAGGCAGATCACGTCTCCTAAACCTGATAGACTTCTTTGAAGCAGTCACCAAAGCAGTAGATGAGAGGAAGGTGGTTCACACAGCCTATCTAGATCTCGCCAAGGCTTTCAACACCATCCCCCACTCTGGAATTATAGATAAACTCACTAAACTAGGTATAAATCCCTATGTCACAAGATGGGTTGCCATCTGGCTCACTGAAAGAACTCACACTGTGGAAGTAGCAGACTCCAAGTCCGACTTCAGACCAGTGACAAGTGGAGTACCACAGGGTTCAGTCCTGGGTCCTCTCCTCTTTGGTATCATCTTCTCTGAAGTACAGGCTAACACAGAAGGTCTTTGGCTAATGAAGTTTGCAGATGACTGCAAACTAGGAGCCATAATCGAAACTCCTAAAGATATGGACATCCTACAAAAGGGCCTCACTGAGACAGATGCCTGATGTCAAAGCCATGGCCTCAAGCTCAATGCCAAAATGTGCATTGTTATCCCTTTTGGTAAAAACTCTGCACCCATGAACTACCACATAGGCGGTAGTCTACTTAACACCAAAAGTGTGATAAGAGACCTTGAGACACAGGTGAACAGTAGTCTCTCTTTTGACAATCACATTTCCACAGTAGTCAGGAAATCCTTTTACATGCCACACCTCCTCACAAAAGGTTTCTCATCCAGGAAAAAAGAGGTAATTGTTCCCCTCTACTTATCACTCATTCAACCCATTATAGAGTACAATGCCCCTTTTGGTATGTACCTCACAAGACATCTACAACAACTGGAAAGGCCACAGAAATACCTCACAAAGAGGATTACCAGCCTCAAACAGATGTCCTACGCAGACCATCTCAAAAAACTCCAGCTTTACTCCATCGCATATTGCCTACTCAGAAGTGATTTCTGCCTAACATACAAAGCTTTGTCAAACCCAGATCTGTTGGACATGCTCCACTTAAAGAAATCCCAATCCCTCCAAGCTACATGCACTAGGGATCTAAACCTTGTCACCACAATAAACAGAACATGAGGAGGGATAGATTCTTGTCCCAGAGACTTCCCATACTCTGGAACAAATTATCTATCTATATCAAACAAAGCTTCTCATTAGCACGCTTCAAGAAAAATCTTGATGATTGGATGGGAAATAGGAAATTCACCCCAGGGATCACTTCTGTGGCTCTGCCCGACAGGGGCACAGGAAAATAATTTTATTGAGTGGCAAAAGCCAGGGTACCTTTTTGGCTAGGCTTATATAGGCCCTAGTGCCAATAGCCTAGTACCTACCTATGACCCTATGAACCTATGTGGATGTGCAAGCTGAAATGTAAAATAAACTTATACCAAAATAAAATGCTATTTGGCAATCACTTTACTCTGTGTCATACAAAATGCTCAGAGGCAACCTATGTTTTGCATACAGAACAATCTCTTACTCAGCTTTAATGGAAATGCTGCACATTCACAAGATTTAAGTGTAATTTGGACAATTGGATAGGTAACTGAAATTTGGTCTAGGGGTTCCACCTGTATCTCCCTTGGACAGGGGCAATAGGTACTAATTTTAGTGTCTGCTTGAACTGGATATCTTTGGGAACACTGGTTGAACTTGGCTAGGCCTGTAAGAATCCTGGAGCCATTAGCCTACTAACCTCCTATGATCCTATGAACATTGTTGCAATTTATTTTTGTAACTGTTTATTGATAACAGGTCACATTGTTGTTCTTGAAAACTGCATGAATGGAGACAGATGTTACTCCATACTATCAGCATTTTTGACTGATAGAGGAACAGGATTCCCTAGATCACAGGATCATAGGAGATACCAAGCAACTGAACATTGAGGCCATTTCTGTCTTTCCAGTACCTACCCTCTGACATTTCTTCTCATTTCAAGAAGGGACAGATCCATCATAAAAGGGAAGAATTCATGAACAACTATCCGGTTTCCCAGCTCCTTTTTACATGCAGTGTGTCATTTTGCTCAACTTGGAGTGGGAGTTTCTTCCAGAGAACAGATAGGTGCTGCATGTCAAATCTATCCCTTCTCTTAGTCTTATTTATTTGTAGGAGTAAATTTAAATCTATGCCCCAGTGTTGGTTGACCTATTTGAATTTTTGAAGTTTAACAGTTCTTAGAATGTTGTGTCCCATATAACCTGATAAGCAAAACACAGGTCTCATCTAAGGAGTCTATAAGAAACTATACAAATGAATGAAGCATCCAGTCCATCTCCATAGCTCAGATCATTTAGGCCCCTGATCTTTCCAGTTACAAATATTTGGGGTCATTCCAATTGGTTGATATGACTAAAAAGGTACATGCAAAAGGGATATTGTAGTTAATAATGGGCCAAATTAAAACACAGTACAAGAAGGGTGGTCTTCTTTAGAGCTGAAAGACATAGTTTTTGCTATTAGCTGTGCAAGGCAAAAGGATTTTCTAACATTGTTGCAATGTGAAGGTCAAATGTCAGAGAGCTGTCCATCCTTGATCCCAGTTCTCTCACAACCTTTTCAGTTTGAAGAGGTATGTTATACATGCTATAGACTGGAGCTAGGGGGTGTTTACCAAACTCTACAATGTTGCTCATTTTGATGTTGAGTTTGACCCCATTTATAATAAACTAATGATTTATAAATTTAAGCTCATGGTGAAGTGCACTTATATCAGAGGCAGACTTGACAATGACTATCAGCGTACAGTGATCTGCAGACTTTGTTCAACAAACATCCTTGTTTGATGAGTGGAGATCCAAGAAGTAGATGTTGATGAGCAGAGGTTCCAGCACAAATCCCACTGGTTACCTTCATGCTATGAGAGGATACACCTCCTACTCTTACTGTGTTGGTCCTGCCTCTAAGTTAGATGGCATTCCATCTGGCCATGTACGGGTGAATTTGATGCTCCTTCACCTTGCTTACTATATTTGTATGTTGTGTGACATCAAATGCTTTGGCAAAGTCAAGGTACACTGGGTGGTCAGTTTGTCCATTGTACACAGCTTGAGTAACTCTCTAAAAGACATTTATCACATTTGTGAAGCAGGAGCTACACTTGAGAAAGCAAAACTGTTGGAGGTTAAGTCTGATATGATATTTTGGTATCACAGTTAATTAGATCAGTTATGATACAGTCTATGGCTTTTTGTGAAATACTTTTTAGACTTATGGGTCTGTAATTTCCACCGTCTGTGATGGAGCCACCATTTTGGAGTGTGACAAAGCCAGCTGCTAGGCTCATGACGAAGAGATTGAGGAGTAGGTCAGCCAATACATGATTAGTGTATTAATTAGATAACTGGATATACTGTCAGAGCCCATGGCTGATGTGTTCTTTGTTTTCAAGAGTACCTTCATTAGATGCTCCTTCATGATGTATAGTGGACTGAGTCCATCAGAGATAACTATATTTGGAATAAAAGTCTCTGGTGTGAGGTTAGCATTGACTGCTGGACAGAGGCATAGGGAACTATTTAAGGGGGCGGTGAAAGCCAACACATTTTCACTAGGCTTATAAATGCCTTCAGGCAGATAGACTAGTATCTACCTATGAACCTATGAACCTATGACTGTATTAGCCAGTATCCTGGCAATATTCGCTGGGTCGGAGTTCTTGGTACAATTATGAATAATCTTGAAGCAATAATGGGTATTGTTTCATATTTTCATGACATAACTACATAAGGAATTGTAGTTGTCTTTGTTTTTTGTAGTAGTCTGAGTTCAAGGGAAACCTTTATTTTTCTTATGTCCTTTTTTATTTTCTTATCTAGGTGCTTGGTGTTCCACCTCCACTTACATGTCATTTTTCAGCTATATTGGTTTACAAGTGTTTTCACTGCATTATGCAGTTTATTTATGTTGGAAGACCACCACATCACTTTGTTTTAAAACCTCCCCTGCACCTAGTTGAGACTGCCAAATTAATATATTTGTCCAGGGGTGAGTATAACTTTTCTGAATAACTTTTTGTAGCTACATCATTTTGGATAATACTGTTATACCTGAATTTAGAGACTTCGTCATGGAAGGAGATATATATGTTTGAAGTCCTTCGACTCAGTGAAATCTGTTACTGGCCATCAGGAGATTCTGATGAAGACAGTAATTTATGGCCTGACTTGAGCAATGAGTAGGCTATCTTATAGGTTCATAGGTTCATAGGTTCATACTAGGCTATCTGCCCTAGGGCATTTATAAGCCTAGCCAGAGTGTGTGTGGCTTTCACCACCCCTTAGGATGAGAATACTATACCCATTAGTTTGCTGTGCCTCTGTCCAACAGTGATAGAGAGATGATTCCCGGGGTAAACCTACGATCACCCATCCACTCGTCAAGATTTCTCTTGAACAGAGTCAGTGAGGGGCTCTGCCTCACATGGACTGGGATTCTGTTCCATAGTGTAGGGAGTCTCTGGGTGATGAATCTGTCCCTCCAGCACATCATATTTATATCCGTGTTGAGGTTTAAGTCTCTTGCTCTCGTGGCTCTGGTGGATTTGGATTTTTTGAGGTGGAGCATGTCCATTAATTCCGGGTTGGACATGGCCTTGTATGTCAGGCACAGATCACCTCTGAGCAGACGGTATGCGACTGAATAGAGCTGGAGTTTCTTCAGTCGGGCATCGTATGACATATGTTTGAGCCCCTTTATCCTTTTGGTGAGGAACTTTTGGGGTCTTTCCAACTGCTGCAGGTGTCGGGTAAGGTACATTCGAATGGGGCGTTGTACTCAATCATTGGTCTGATAAGTGAAGAGTACAGGGGTACAATGACCTCTCCTGATCTGGATGTGAATCCCTTCATGATCAGGTGGGCAATGTAGAAGGTCTTCCTAACCACTTTGGCAATGTGAGTGTCAAAAGAGAGGTTACTGTCAACTTGGGTCCCCAGGTCCCTGATAACTTCTTCCGTGTTTAATGGATTACCACCTATGTGGTAATTAGGGGTTACCTTGTTTTTCCCAAAGGGTATGACTATACATTTTTTGGCATTTAGCTTAAGGCCATGGCTCTGGCACCAGTTATCCATTTCTATGAGACCTTTCTGGAGGATGTCTGTGTCTGATGGAGTGTCAGTTATGGTGCCCAGTTTGCAGTCATCTGCAAATTTTGTCAGCCACAATCCTCCTATGTTTGCCTGCACTTCAGAAAAATAAATGCCAAACAAGAGGGGGCCCAGGACTGAGCCCTGTGGGACACCGCTCTTGACCGGCTTAGAGTCTGACATGGCACCAGCAACTCTAACCCTTTGTGTTCTGTCCTTGAGCCAGTTTGCAACCCATCTTGTGACATATGGGTTTATATCTAAGCTGGTGAGCTTTTCTATGATGCCCGAGTGGGGTATTGTGTCGAACGCTTTTGCTAGGTCAAGGTAGGCTGTGTGAACTGCCTTACCCTCATCAATGGCCTTAGTGACTGTTTCAAAAAAGTCGACCAAGTTCAAGAGGCAGGATCTGCCCTTGACAAAGCCAAATTGGGTAGGATCCAGTGTCTGTAGGTCCCCAATGTCTTTATTTATGAGTTCCATTATGATCCTCTCCATAGCTTTGCAGACAAGGCTCGTCAAGCTTATGGGGCGGTAATTTCCAGGGTCCGTAGAAGCAACGCCTTTGTGGAGTGGGACCACAGTTGCCGTACGCCATTCTTTGGGTACGTATCCTGTAGTAAGGCTAAGATTAAACAGCAGCCTTATGTGTGGGTTTAGTTCCTCATTAAGTTCGTGTAGCACACAGCTGGGGACACCGTCCGGTCCCATTGATGCTGTGTTTTTTGCTTTAGAGAGAGCAGCTCTCACCTGAGCATCTGAGATGTTTTGGAGGCTAGACTCTGGTGGGATAGATATTTCTCCTTTTGGGGGGGAGGGGGGGGGATTTGCACTGAACCTGTCTGCCAGTATGTTGGCAATGTCTGTGGGTTCAGTGATTTTTTTATAATTTTGGACTAATTCTGAGCATATCTGGGAGTTTCCACCCAGGTTTCTAACATAGCTAAAGAAGGCTTTATGATTGTCTTTTGTGTCATTAGCGATTTTTCTCTCAAAGTTGGCCTTGGATGATTTTATGAGTGATCGTAGTTTTTTGCTAGTATTGATCAGAGATACCTTCCCTTTTAGGGATTTTGCTCTGTCATGTAGTAGCTTTCTCCTCTTGTTGTAGAGTTTGTTTATGGCTGGAGTCCACCAGACCGGGCGCCTGCCTTTGATGGAAAGGGTCTTGATTTTATTAGGGATTGCTTGATCCATACATTCCTGGAGGTGCCCGTAGAAGGCATTTGTAAGGGTTTCAGCAGCGTGGGTTGTGGTTTCCACTGGCTCGGGCGGCTTGGAGGCCACCACTCCAGTCTTAAGAAGTGTGAAGTTTGCTTTTGAGAAGTTCTTCACTGTGGTCTTTGGCTGGGGGTGGGGGCGGGATGTGGATCTCCAGTGAGATTAATTTATGGTCTGATCTCACCAATGAGGGATATACTTCCGGTGTGGAGCATTTTGTCCCCATGTTTGTGATGATCAGGTCTAGTATATTTTCTCCTCTTGTGGGAATGGTGACTAGTTGTTCCATAGCATTTGAGTTTATGAACTCAAGGAACCTTTGGGCTAGGGTGTTGGGGCTTGAGTAATGTTCCCAGTCTATGTTTGGGTAGTTGAAGTCACCCAATATGATGGTGTTTGGAGAGACATTCATACTCTCCAGTGTCTTCAGGAAGGCTGTGTGGGTTTCCTGAGTTTGAGAAGGTGGTCTGTAGCATGTTACAAACTGTAGGGCAGTTTTACCTATGGTTAATTGCACCTGGATGGTCTCCGATGCTTCGTGCGTTGCCACTAACCTGGAGGTGTGGGTATCCTTTATGAATATGGATACTCCCCTCCTTTTGTGGTTTGGTCCGGATTTTGGGGCGGAACGCATGATATGAGGTATAACCTGATAGTGCTGGGGTGCTCTCAGGAGCCTTGAACCAGGTTTCAGTCACAGCACAGACATCGATGTTCTCCATACTGAGGAGGGCTTCGAGGGCATGCATCTTGAGGTTTAGACTTATGGCATTGAGCAGTATTACCCTTAGTTTTTCTCCATTTTTGTTTTCTAGGCGGTAGGTTTATCATTTGAGCCTTGCCTAAAAAGGCACTATGGGGTGGCAAGAGCCTTTGCCAATATCCGGAAGCCCAGGGTGACAGGTGCAAGCCGTCCCTTGCGAAGCAGCGTGGCTTGTCAAGCATGTCATCCCAGGCAGACAGACATTGGATCCCCTTAGAATGACACCAGTAATTAAGCCAATTATTAAAGCTGATCATTTTGTCTCTGTATTGTGGCATCATTCTTGGTGAGGGTAGGATACTGCTCAGGGTCAGGGTCATACCGGCCTGGGCTACATAATCTGAGAGCTCCTCTATGTCTCTTTTCATGTAGTCCAGGGAGGTACGTCTCAGGTCGTTCACACCGGCATGGACAATGACTGAGTCATACTTGTACTTGCTGTGGAGTGACCTGAAGGTAGGGGAAGGTATATACAGATGCTAACTTTGTTAAGACTTGGTCACGTATATTTCATCTCTAGCAAGCTACTTAATGATCTGGTCTAGGTAGTTTTTGTCTGTAAAATGTAAGAATGTTTGAGCATATCATGCATTGGTGGCATAGGTGCTCCTGTTAGTTACTGGATAGTTGAAATCACCTAGGAAAACTGCATTTCTGTTTAAGGTGAATTTATCAAGAATATTTAGGAAGTGTAACTTTCAATCACTACTTAAGACTTCATCTTGATCCCTCTTATTATTTCTTTCTTCAGACTGAGTACATATTTGAGAAAGTTCTCAAACAATTAAAAGCACGTTGTTAAATTTCTAACCACCTCACTCCGGAATCCATGATAATATAGGCCAAAGGATGGCTCACATCAAGGGCAAACTGCAGCTCCCTCTCACTCCCTTAAACTTGGCATCTAATGCAGGCATCTCACAGCTCACTATAAATCAAGTATTTCACTTTATAAGAAGTGTTCAGTCACCATTTATAAGATTCATATGCAGTTACTTGTCTTGTAGCCTAGGAGACCATTAAGGAGTCTAGCCCAATTTTCCCAATTGCCCCACAGCACAGTCTGGTTAAGTGACGTGATCAGATTCACACAGTTGGTAAATGGAGGCTAAGGGAATCAAGCCCCTATTACAGGAAGCAGCTCATAGCCTTAATCTTCTATGCTGATAAACTCTATGCTTACCTCACAGAATCTTTCATTCTATGACAGGCTTAGGTAGCAAACATTAAGCCAGAGTGACCACAAACTGCAGAAAAAAAAACTTGTCACGAACAGTATGTCTATGCATAGCAGTAATTCAAACCATAGAATGTGTTCTCATCCCATAACACTGTACAGTCTATAATTATTCAAAGAGCATCTATGTAACTGGCTCCCAGCAACTGCTAGAGCCACCTTTATACCATCATATTTTATAAATAAGTGGGTCAATTTCACATTTTGCCAATGTCAAACAAACCACACTGAATCCTTCCAGTATAACCTAATCAGAACACTTCATTGCTCAGACCCCATTTAATAAACCTTTCATAAACTGGCCCAGGCTAAATGGAACAATATGACCAAAAACTTACAAGTAAACTAATATGCAAGACATTCAGGCCAAAACTGAAAAAAGTACTTATTTGACAAAAAACAGCTGCAAATGTTTGAAAGATGCTGGCTGATCTTGTGACTAAATATACCGATCTTGAAATTTTAATATACATTCCTGATGTGTCTATGCTTAGTTTGGTGCAGAACTAGTTGAATGACATTACATAATGCTTCTGCTACTGCAAATTGCATCTATAAATACTTTCTCTGTAAATACTATCTTCCTGAAAATCCACATAAGTGTTTCTCACTTCCTCTCACAAGCTCTAACATTCTCTTCTTTGTCTGTTACAAGCATTTTAATTAACTCAGTCTTCCTTTTGAAATGTAATTCTTAATAGAATTGTTCTTCAACTTTCTCATAAAAAATCACTGCCGTTATCTTGCTTTGCATTATGTCATTACATTTTCTACACTTGAAGTGCATTTACTTGCTCAACCTACAATTGTTTACTTTATTAATCATCACTTTGTTGTTTTTTTCTCTTTTCATTTATATAATTTGAGCCATTTAAATCATTGACTGCTGAATTGTTCAGTCTCTGCTTTGCCAGATAGGAAGTTTGTAAAGTTAGATTCTGTTTGTATATTTAATGTACATTTATATTGGTTATCTGTCTAGTTCTTGTGTATTGTTTTGTGGACTGCCTGGGCCATGCCTGCAAAGGGTGTCAGAAACCATACACTTATCCTGTTAATAAATTCTAATAAATAAAATAATGAAACTGATCATATTTTATTGTAGTATCATGTAGTTATATTGGATTGATTTGGTCCCCCATAAAACTGATTTAAGGAAATGACTTTATAAAAAATGAGATATACACAAACACACACACAAAAAACATACTTGTCCTGGTCCCCATCAATAAACACATCACACCGAATGACATTTGACGACCTTTATTAAACTTCCATAACTTTGATTACCAATTTTATTTACAACTGGACATAGTACAGTTGATTCTAAACACATCACAAGCATCCCTGTAATATTAATCAGGACAGTGTACCTCCTCATCCTGCCCGGTAAGCAGCGTCCATACCTTTGCTCGCTTACTTATAAACCTCCTTGTAATGTTAATCAGGACAACGTACCTGCTCATACTGCCCAGTAAGCAGCGTCCATACCTTTGCTCGCTTACTTATAAACCTCCTTGTAATGTTAATCAGAACAACGTACCTGCTCATACTGCCCAGTAAGCAGTGTCCATACCTTTGCTCGCTTACTTATAAACCTCCTTGTAATGTTAATCAGGACAACGTACCTGCTCATACTGCCCAGTAAGCAGTGTCCATACCTTTGCTCGCTTAGTTTACTTATGAAGCAGCGTCCCATCTCACTTCATAAACCATTCATCAATTACCAAATTATCAACCAAATAAGCAGCATCCTTACCTCTGTTTGCTTACCTATTCAGCAAACTTCTTCAAGTTGCTCATTTTCTTTCCACAAATCCTTGGAATAAACCTCCACACACCGGAGGGGGAACAGAAGAGGGCAAGCCTGTCCTTCTTCTCTGCCTACCCCAACTAACATAACCAAAATCCCCACCAAACTGCCAAGAAAAAAGGGAGGGAGGGTATCAAGTTCACATCAAAATGTGATTACTTACCCAGCTACACTTGTCTAAACCCCTTAAGCCCCTCCACCTTATCTCATTTCCTCCCAATCATCCCTCCCCCCCATTTAACCCTTTCACCCCCCCTTCCCACTTAACTCCCATTAATATATCAGCCTATTCTGAAGATGTCCCAGGACAACTTGGTTTGTTACCAAACCTCATTTGTCCCGGTCCCCTTCAATAAACACATCACACCGAATGACATTTGACGACCTTTATTAAACTTCCATAACTTTGATTAGCAATTTTATTTACAAATGGACATAGTATAGTTGATTCTAAACACAGCATAAACATCCGTGTAATGTTAATCAGGATGGCGTACCTGCTCATCCTGCCCAGTAAGCAGCATCCATACCTTTGCTCACTTACTTTACTTATGAAGCAGCGTCCCATCTCACTTCATAAACTATTCATTACTTACCAAATTACCAACCAAATAAGCAGCATCCTTACCTCCGTTTGCTTACCTATTCAGCAAACTTCCTCCAGTTGTTCATTTCCTTTCCACAAATCCTTGGAATAAAACTCCACACACTGGAGGGGGAACAGAAGAGAGCAAGCCTGTCCCTCTTCTCCGCAAACCAGCCTGACCAGGGTGTTTCCCCTCCCTTCTACCCAAAATTGTCCAACCAAGGACCTCCCATAAAAGGGGAGGGTTAGGCCAAACATCATTCGGTACCCATCATCTGTAAAGTACCTTAGAACCCCGTCACCAACCCCATGCCTTGACCTACTAGCACTGGAATGTGCCTTAATGAAACTAAGTAAAGTAGGATTACCCATGACCCCACTATACCACTGGAACTTCCACTCCAAGAGAATACATTCCCTTTAGTCCTCTTCCCTCAAGCCACTAACCACAGCTTGACCTTTCCGGAATGACAGCCTATAGCCATAACAAGTGCCACAGAAACTATAACCCTTGAACACAATTCTGCAGCCTGGTCAAAGAAAACCCTTAACAAGTCTCAAACCCAGGACCCTGTCAACTATAGCATCTCACACAAGCCCACCAAACTACAACCACAAAAAAAAAAAAAAAAACACACAAACTAAAACCCCTTGAACTGAAATCAACACCCAGTCAAAACTAGTATCAAGTCTCACCCCAGGACCCTGTCAAATGTAGTATATCACCTTAGCCCATCATTAACCTGGTGTTTAACAAACACTACCTACTCAAGGGAAATTTTTGTTACCCCAAAGATACCACCTGTTAGGAACAAAGTCCAGTCTCCTGCCAAACACCTCATTGGCCCTTCCCCCACATATGGTTCAAACAACTGGATGAGTGAATACAACCACTCCAAGGTTCCAATGGATTCCTATCAGCAGACCGAAGATGCATGTTTTTGAATACGTCTTGGTCGAACTGACAAAACTGAAACTGCAAAATATCGAAGCAGCATGTAAGCAAATTCTTTCCCTGGGAAAGAATTCACTTGGCCGCTTTGGTACTGTTTTCAGCACTGTAATGTGGTCTCGGAGTTGGTATATTTAAGTAGGGGGGCATGGGGGGTGAAGCCCCCTACTTAATCTCATGTTTTAATGTGCTTACTTTTTTTTTTTGTTGGAACAGCGATTTTTTCCCCTTGGAAATAAATCACTGTTCTGACAGTTTGGTTTAGTAAGCTTTCGCTTACATGGGGTCAATTAATCACCATTTGCTTACCTAAGCATTCGATGATCTAATATAGACCCGTTCCAAGAAAGCAAGGAACGAACTTCACTGACTTGCAAGAGTCATAGTGCTGTAGCCTTATAAGTTCTTGTGCTCCTATGAATGTCGTGACTCTACTCATCCCATGGGATCCTCACACTCCTCAAACTGTCCCCGACAGTTTTTCCAATGGCCCCCCTACCTACCCCTTCCTTACTTGCCCCCTATACCAATGCAATTATCAGCTCCCATTAATTAACACAGAGCTCCAACATGCCCCTACTAAGGTGATTACTCAGGCTCTTCTTGTGCCCCATTTCAGTGGCAAGAACAACCATCCTCTCAAAACATCACCTTTCAAATCCCCTTTTCCATCCCCTGCATTATGCCTCCTACACTCCAACAATTTTGTCAGTAACTGTTGCCCACTTGTGCTCCCCATGTGTAAACTCTTCGCTCACCACTGCTTCTATCATATGCGAATTCACTATGTATCGCCATAACTTGAACTCACCACACCACCATCTACAAAGAATAGGACAAAATTAAACCCTCTAATATGTAAAGAGAAGGCTTCACCTTATACCCATCTATTCCAAATTATCGCCACAGAGTTCAAAGACTGCGTCTGCAAGAAAGAAAAGACCTCTAAATCATCCAAAATACATAGCACACATTCCAAGACATTTTCAAGCACGACCTATCCTGCCAACCCAGGATGGAATGTACCACCACCACTCACATCTATGACAAAGCAGCCATAATTGAAGCTATGCTTCCAATACCCTATTAAATACCCAAGATAACTTTAACTACCAGTTGAGTATGTTAAAACTAAACCTCCCCATGAAGGAACCTATCAGTATCCACAACCAGGGTAACCTTGCAATTCTAGACCACATCAATTAGTGCCCTGTATAAGCCAAGCTAACTTATATTGTAAAACCATCTGATTAGCTCTTGACCTTCCATCTCCAAATGAGGCACACTAACCAACATAATACAGAACAAATGAACACAATGCAACAACCTAATAATAGCTGACTAGCAGCTTACAAAATACAATTAGGTAGTATTTTAAACATTCCTTTTACAAACATAAAAGGTTAATAGAACAGCTCGTGGTAGAACAGAACACACCCACACATCCAGAAATTATATTATTTTCATAACCCAAGGCAGAGACACATTCATGAACACAAATGCATGCAGCCTCATTCCTGCCACTGCAGACACGCACATACTTGTCCGCACACAATCTCACATTAATACAACCACACCCCACATCTTTGCTTAACCTACATGCACTATAAATACTCCCATAGGCGTAAAAGGGGAACTGTTGTGTTTTTTTTTTTTTTTTGCTAATACCATCCTTCAAAGAATGCCTGCATATTCAAAAATGTTTTACTTGCTAGAGTTCTCATTCCTTTCCAGCTGCTACGCTGTGGCTGCCTTTGTCCTTTTATACCTATAGGTCAAAAACTTTCATCCTATCTTTAGTCAGTTGCCCCACACTCTGCAAGTACTACCACCTTTAACAGCATAAACCTGATGTCAAAGCAGATGTTAAGGCTGCCATGTTCAAAACTGACCGCTCCTATGATCACATGTCTGTCTTGCTATAATATACTACCAGCTCTGGGTCCCTGTGTATGTGGAGCAGGGAAGCCTCTTACTTCCAGTATGTATTACAAGTACTATTGACTCGAAAGTCATTCACATCAGCAATAATAAAACCTTGTGGTATGCTTGTTATGCTTTAACATGTACTGCATTAGATGCGACAGTATGCAAGCTGCATGCATGCAGCTGTGTGCCTTGTGCATCTAACACAAACATACCACACAGTAAACATATTATTACTATAACCAAGTATATGAATTTTTTCAGCTGACTTAAAATATAGACAACCCTCCTCTGCAACTATTCTGAAAACATTTATATTACCAGTACTTACAGACTTAATATACATCGCTGTATTTTTCTACTGAAACATAAACATAAATGACAATCTCTGGGAAATTGTAGACAGCTTGATCAAAACACTGATTATTTGCTTATCCTTGTATTTTATAACAAATAAGAGCAGCTGTTTTAGATGACAGTAAGCCCTATCTAGAATTTACTGCCCCAGGACATAAACAAAATCGACAAAGTAAAACAAATTAATAAATAGCAATCATCTGCAAAATGAGACTTAATCCCATGGGTGCAACAATGTCTGGTATTCACAGTCAATAGCACTACAGCATTAACTGTCCTGCACAAATGAGCTGATTTGCACTGCAGTGATAAAATATCCCATTGGACAACATCTCCATTCTTAGGAATATGCGTGTGTATGACTCACTTCACTGTGCAGCTGGAATAATATGTGGTAGCACAACTACCACCTGCACTGTAGCATAGATACAAGAGGAACACACATAGGCACTACCCCTATCTCAGTGCACACACACACACACACACACACACACACACACACACACACACACACACACACACACACACACACACACAAACACACACACACACACACATACACACACACACACACACATACACACACACACACACACACACACACACACACACACACACACACACACACACACACACACACACACACACACACACACATACACCCACACGCGTGCATGCAGGTATACACACACACACACACACACACACACACACACACACACACACACACACACACACACACACACACACACACACACACAACCAAGAATGCCATGGAAACCCATGCCCCAGCAACCACCACACCATCAGGAAATGGCCGGAAAGCAAGGACCATGCCAAACAACAGAACCAAAATATAACAGGCTAAAATCTGGACATTCTGCAAAATCTGTATAGTTGAGAGGTACCGTAGATCTAAGATATGCAACCCCCACCACATCCTCAACACAAACTCAGGACAGCTCCTGCTGTCACTGCTCAAGCGCAGCAACAAACACTCATGACTGCACCCAAACCTGTGAAAATGCTGCCTCACAAATCCCCCCCCTCCGAGAAACAGTACACACATACACACATTCTCCTTCAAACTCTGCCAAGAGGAACTCCCAAATATACAAGACAAGCCAGCCAAGAAGGTCAATTAACTGTCTGACAGCTGTCATCCACCCAAAACTGTAAGGAACAATAAATCCAGCCTGCACCCTCCGAATGCCCAACGCACAAAACTCAACTGTCTGACCCTGTGTCCTGCAGCCAGCCTGCAATGACTCAATATCACCATGACAGATGCCCCAACAAACCAATGCCAACCCCTTTCATGGGCAATGCGAATGACATGCTATCTCATATTCCCTGGTGCCATGCTCGCTTTCACACCCTCCATTATTACAGTTTGCTCTGATCAATATTACTCCTGTTCTCACGCTACAAGTCGGCTGGACCTGAAGCAATCTGGGCACATCCACATATCGCACAACTTCCAATTCCTCCTGCAAAAAAAAAAAAAAAAACAGCTTTGATATGTCTGAGAGACCGCCCCCATCTTGTTATGTGAAACAGAGCACCGCCAAAGCAGGAGCAAGGTCGGTCCTCCACGGACCAAGGAAAGCTAACATCATGCGACAAACTCACCTCCTAGCCAAGAGAATCCATCAGCCAATGAAATGGCCATTGTGGCTCCTCACAGCCCCAAAACACCACCGGACAAAAAAAAAAAAAAAAACAGGCATTCTTTTTCTTTTCCTTTCTCTATGACATCCATTCCACCGAAGCAAGAACATGGTGAAATGAGTCCAAAGAAGCAGTTAAAACTCTGGGCAGAAAACCCACGAATACCTTGCAACCAAAACCCATGCACCCTAACAGTTGGCAAGGATGAAGCCACCACTGACAACCAAGCCCCGATGGTAAAATCCACAAACGAGCACCCCACAAACAACACACATCCAATGAGCTGATGTGAAGCCCAGCTGAGCCTGCACCACCATGAACAGCCCCAACCAACCCCGTGAACTGACATTCACCATCCATACCACACCACAGGGCTGCATGCATGGCACTATGTGCAAGAATTGCCAGCACTCCACTAACACAAAGAAAACCAGGGTCCACTCCACCAACACTGGGAGGAAAATAGAGGCCTGCAAATAACCCCCATGGCTGAAAAGTCTCCTAGGCCAAAATGACCCCCACAGTCTACCTTACAGAAAATCCCACGACATAAACTTAGAAAGCTGCTATACAACCGGACGCCCACCGCATGTCCACTCCTGAAAGAAAATTGCACCCTTCAAGAGCATGAAATGACAGCTTCTCCAGAGCACTATCAAACATATGGCCCTCAGTCCAATGGCAAACAACAACAACCCAGACCTAGCCCCAGTAACACTGTGATGAGCCCTCCCCAAATACTAGGGAACATCAAGACTATACTGGGAAACGCTAAGGCTGTGCTACTACCAATAGCACCACCAACTGCCCAACTCAAGCAACCATGTTCCCCATGGCCTTTTACCCTGAAGTACCTAAGGTCATCATGGACGCAGTACTTGCAGTAGCAAGTTCACACCAAAATGTGATTACTTACTCCGCTACACTTGTCTAAACCCCTTAAGACCCTCCCCACCCTTATCTCATTTCCTCCTCTTCATCCATCCCTCCATTTAACCCTTTCACCTCCCCCACCCACTTAAGTCCCATTAATATATCAGCCTAACCCCTTCTGAAGATGTCCCAGGACAAATTGGTTTGTTACCAAACCTCATATATCCATTTGGACAGGCAAAAGACAGAGGAAGGAAATTATAGACTTAAAACTTAAAGGAAACAGTTGAGTTTTTAATTTCTATGCACACACACACACACACACACACACACACACACACACACACACACACACACACACAAAATCATATTTCCAGTTGTACAGTAGGTGCATTAAATGTCAAAAAATAATGGACAACATGTTCAGTATTGCAAAGTAAGTATAAATAACTATCTTGTACTTATCCGTGAAGAAAGGAATGAATATTCTAGCAAATTATTTTAAATAGTGTTCATGGAATATGCTGTTATTATACAAGTGATAGTCTCTCATTGTTATTGGGGGGTTGCATTTTTCATTACTGCAAAGCTACAAACTGCCACAGCAATGACATTAGTGCTGTGGAATTTGCTTCAGCATATCAGGATGGTGGCACAGTGCTGCAGTTTTTAACATTGTTGCCTCACAGCAGATGGTGACACAGTGTTGCAGTGGGTAACGTTGTTGCCTCACAGCAAGAGGATCTCTGGTTTGATTATTGGCTGAGGTGCCTCCTATGCAGAGTCTACATGCCCTCCCTGTGTTTGTGCGGGTTTCCTCTGGGTACTCTGTTTTCCTCCCACATTCCAAAGACATGTGTTTGGAGTGTTTCTCCCTGGGCATTCTCTGAAAATAGGCTCCATCCTAGTCGATCTTTCCCAAGCAACAAACAATAAATATCATATAAATCAGCACTGACATTTTTAAAAGCAGCACTGTTTAATTTTATGGTGAAACACAGATGTATCAGTGTGCATTTGTTATAACTGTATCCCTTCTGGTGTATTTGAAAACTGAAACAGGCTTCATATAAATATGCAGTTTCATTTGACACATAGTATGGTTTTGCATTGTAACAACTATCAGTGATAAGAAGTGTCATAAGACATACTTCTGGTTACCAATTAACGTTGCATGCCTGTGCTTATGACAAAATGCTGCATCACCTTCTGCCTCTCAGCTGTCCCTGTTTTGTAGGGACACCCCCTAATGTTTCTCAAAGTTTTGCTCCATTCCGTCTAAAATTTGAAATAATTTTAAGAATTTATAAGATAATACTACCAACATTTAAAACATGTCCCTGATTTGGGGCATTTTCCTAAGTTATTTTTTACTTTGCTCCAAATTCTGGGGTAAAAGTTAAGAGCTAACTTTTCTTCTGTACAGAACCACAGAAAGTGAGAATTATGCTAGCAATTCACTAATCACAAATACACTGACGGTTGCATGCAATGCATCATGGGATGAGTTATTCTTAAACAGGCAATGCTGTACCTTAGTCTTAAAGTGGTAATAGCTTATAATTCACACTTACCATATAGATACTATTCATGGCGGCACTTATTATCACACTCCACCTGCTCTCAAAGGAGGAAAAAACACTAGATCTAAAAGCTGTGGAAGTGTGGAAAGAAAACAGTTAAACAAAAAGTTATGACGAATGGTATTATGCTTACAGCTACTCTGCATAACAGTACGAATATGATCAGAAGACAGTCAATTGGAAGCACATGGTCTCTTAAAGAGACAAGCCCAGGTACAAAGTAGGGAAGTTAAATAAAAGTCTGGTTGGGGAAAACAAAATAAAAATTTAAAATAAAAGCAATAGCTAACAGTAAATCCTTAGCTAGGAACTTAGTCTCCTAGCCAGCGTTCTTTTCTACTATAAACACTGAAACTCCTGCTGTCATGTTATACTGATTTATTTAAGTGTGAGTGTGTGTGCACATGCATTTGCATTGGTTAGATCATGTTTTTTATATTTTTTTGTCTTTTCACAGCACAGTGATAAAGTTAAAATGCAAAAACCTTGAATCACCAGATGTCTGCAATGGTATTTAACGTTTTTCAAAATGAGAATAGCTAGTCACTGGGCAGTATAAATCTTGGCTTTAGATGATTGTCACTGCTAATATAACACCCCTTCCCCATGTGCAAAATGGGAAAAATGGGTCATGGATGGATGATGGATGGATGGGTGGATGGATGATGGATGAATAGTTAATAAGAGATCTTAAGTTTAAACTGAATTACTAAAATTACTTATAGCCTAATTCAAATAATGGCAGAGTCATATGCTTTCCAAGAAAAAAAAAAGAAAGAAAAAGTGGTGTATTCAATAATATGAACTGTATTGGAACAATTTCTAATTGCATATATTCACATGTTACAACTTTATACTGACCTTAGCCTGCTGCAATTTGTTGTGGAATATATAATTACAATAACTACAAATGGAGAGAGCACTTACACCCACACATCTCATGGCCTGATATTACATAGTTGAACTGCTTCTCCAAAAAAGCATACATCTATTCCCAAGGTGGTATCCAATTTCAGTTTTAAACCATGGTTGTAAATTGTTTATGCCTGTACTAGCTAAAAGAATGGCAAAGGCATTGCTAGATATGCTAGACATGGATCAATGTGGTTTTGTTTGTTACAACAAGAATAAGCATAAAAGTATCAGTAGCCTGTTCAACCATTTGATGGAGATGTGATAATGACTGGACGGATGAGGAAACGGCATACCCCTGACACAAGTATTAAATTAAGGTACACAACTGTGAAATATGAGGTATCATAGGTATGAGAATAAAAATATAACGCCACAGGAAGGGTAGTTTTACATATTGTTTATCTGGATATGGCAGCATAGAAGGGTCTGGAAAAGATGCTCACCATACAGACAGAAAGGTAAGAAAAAGAAGACTAAGTAAGATATGGGCATTTTCATGAAAGAAATATTTAGGAAAGGTTTAATCTTTTACACTGCAGACAGAATCTTGACATTAGGGGGGATAAATCTGACAAAAGGTCTTCCTAGAAATAAACTCTAACTTCCACGTAAACCTGTTGACAGAAGAGTGGGAGAAACTGTAGACCAAGCATGAAAATTGCAAATTAAATCCATTAAAATGGAGGAGAAGAGAGTAACCTACCCAAAACTCAAGCATGACTCCATTTTACATTAGAGGTTATATCAAGGCTCTTATCCTAGACAAATGTACTGTCATGCCGCTGAAGAAGAATTTCTGAGGGATCTACAATACACAGAAGTATACAGTGTACTAATAAATGGAGCAGGTGTTTAAATGTAGTAGGCAAATGGGGTACTTGTACTGTAGCACTATAGAAAAAGTGCCACTTTATGTGTTCTGGTCAGTATATCCTCCTCTACTATGTTAACTTGAAAAATAACTACCCTAATTGCCTATCGCCAGTTCTTCACAAACAACCTTCTTGTAAAACAGTTCAGATAAAACTCTATAAAATAAAATTAAGTTGAATCATGTTCTCAACATTATAATGTGTGAGAATGAGAGAGAGTGAAAAAATAAACTTAAAAGCTGAACAATTCAAAATACCTTACAGCACCGCAATATTCTATCGCTGAATAGTAATGGTACCAGAGAAAGAACCAGTAGCAAGAACATACTAAACACAGCACTACACATGCACAATAAAACACAAGTGAAACGGAACTGTACCTTTGAAGGTTAACTGTGAAGCCAGCAGCAATGTGTAGCTGCAGATTTTGTTATACCAGCAGAGAATAAAATTTAATATGTATTATTTATTCAGCAGCATGTATGCAGACCAGTCTTTCATACATTTAGGACATGTAGTGCAGGCTGTTATGGCAAATTAAGAGTATTTCTAAATCCCCATCTATGTCACTTAATTTTTTTCAATGCATTGCATCCATCCCTGCTCATCCATTGCATCCAACTCCTTTATTGAACCCACAAACAGGCAATGCCATACCCTAGGCAAGTAACTAAGCCACACACATGCACACCCACACACATACACACTCACACACACACACACACACACACACACACACACACACACACACACACACACACACAAAACCCACGCACACACGCACATGTGCACACTCAGGCACACACACACACAGCCCCCACACACACACACGCGCACACACGTGCACACAAGCACACGCACACACATGCACACACACACACACACACACACACACACACACACACACACACACACACACACAAACCTCAGCCATCTAATGAAAATCTAATGTCCAGTCATCCTATCACATGTCTTTTGTAGGCCTGAGGTTACAGCAGTACCCAAAGAAATATGAAGCTGTTTTGTTCATGTTGGATCAGATAATGAAATATTTAAGGTCTGTCTGACTGGTAGTAGGGAATTTATAGCCACTTTAGATAATATAGCTTGTACAGATGTTGACCTATTCATAAGTCACATATGGAAAAGACAGTAAGACCAGTATGAGTAAAAATAATTGGATAGACACCTGCATGAAAAAAATGATCAAATTAAAAATGAGGACTTTATAGATCATTCAAGGCAAATCGTGTGCTAATTCATATTAAAAAGTAAGGAGTCCACTTGCAAGACAAGAGAAGAAAATGTTTACAGCAGCTCTATAGCAATATTTGACTAGCAGCTGCTTTTTACCAAATCAGATATTTTGGGGTTCAACAACACAGATGAAGACCAGATAGCTGTAGCTGCAAAGGCAATTCACCAGCTGTACCATTAGGGAATCAGTTTCTCCAATATGAGCATTCCTAAAACTTTGGAAGAAAGACTCAATGTCTCAGTCGATTTTGTAACACAGCTGATCTAATAATTTCTTTACCTTTCCTAAAACTACTAGAGTCTATGACTACCTCATAGTTACATTGACAGTTAACATCATATAGAACTATTTGACAGATAGAACAGAACCTGAAGGAGTTACATCCTTTATTAATACTTTTGTAAAAAGTTGAAAGCTTTCTTTAAGTTACTTGTCATTTGTTGCTTGTGGTTCATCTGCTCATAGATGAATGCTCATATGTGTATTCCAGGAGTGAGGTTTCTGAATACACAGTCTGTGTATTTAAATACACTTTTTCCAATTTATTTTGTATTCGTGGAGGCAGTAAGAGGCAGAGACTGAACATTTGAGTGGTGTGGGTGAAGCCTGCACCACTGAATAAAAAAAACACTTTTTTTTAAACATAGTTCTTATCATGAGTATAAAAAGAGTTGAGTGATCACTACTGAGTTGGTGTATCAAGTGTGCTTGAGCTAATAAAGTAGATTTGATGACAGACCATAGGAAAATGAAAGCTATCATATGACTTGATGATTTACCTTTCCAAGACCATTATCTCAGTGTCACACACTCATCTTTGAGGAGCTACATCAGTACCACCTGTCACCACCTAACCAAAGCATGGTTTTCCTGTTACCCAGTTAATAGATCATTTTAAGGGTTTACCTTCATAAACTCGAATCACAGTGGTTTGAGTGCTCATATGAGCGATTCAAAACCATGAAATTGAAAATGTTGAAACTCCTTAATGTTCGAAAACAGCAAATTGAAAAGCAGATTTGCTGTTTTTCGAACATTAATGTCGAACAAAAAAAAAATAAAGTGCAAAGCAGGGGGGCAAGCCCCCCTGCACCCCCACATTCCTCCCTACTTTATTATTCTAACTCCGAGATTGCACTACAGTGGGGAAAGGAACCATTTCCCGATCACCACTATAGTGCACTCCACCCCAGAATGTCGAATGTGCAATGAGCGAATCTCACTGTGCATTCGCTCATTGCACATTCAAACCTTTTTCCACTCAGTGTTTGAAAACTTTGCAAACTGCCTTTCGGAAAATTGCTGTTTAACCTTGTGCAATACACACATGTAAAGGTAAACCCATTTTAAGTCCTAAGTAGCTCAATCAAGACAACTGCCTCTTCATGTCTCATAGGTGTACTGCAGCAGCTTTGTATTGGGCTCCTGCATATTAACTCCTTTATCATCTTTAACCTTGAGTCTCAGGCAGTACTGTAGATATGACTATGCAATTTACTATACTGACAATTCATATTTCACAGAAGAAACACTTTTATTGCTGTCTTCACAAGTGGATGAACAACTAGTAGCAGAATTCTGGCAGATCATTGATTTCTTGAAGTATTAGACAATGCTTACTTAGCATGGATATCAGGAAAACGCCAAAGGGCTTCAATGGAAAATTACCTTTGTCCATAAACAGACAAAATTGTAATCGTTTGAAATTCCTAGTTCTGGGAATAACCCCACCATGTCTATTACTCATGATCTTGACAGTATCTGAAACAGGCTTTCTGCTGAGCTTTCAGGTGTCTGTCTGCCACACACACTATGCCAGAGCCTCCTTGTGTAAAGTTTTTTTCACACAGATACTGCTTGTATAAAGTTTTTTTTTTTCTTATACCCTCTAATAAGGTTTACCTATTGGCCATCACAGCACACTTTTAGCTCACCATTTATCAAAAATTAAATATTGAAAATTATTATCTAAAAATGAAAGACACAAAAATGTTGTAGGTGATCCACTGCCACC